>NC_089839.1:165962056-166067056 GCF_035609145.1 Eleutherodactylus coqui | reverse complement strand
AGAACTCAGCGCACGATGATTTTTAGGTTGGCCTGAATTTAACGATCAGCTAGCAGTGCTCGAAAAGTGCATGATGGCCGCGCGTATAGACGCAACGATTATCGCTCAAACGATCACTTTTTAGCAATTTTTGAGCGATCATTGCTCAGTGTAAATGGGCCTAAAGGAATAACACTATATTTGGCCATTATATGACTCATATTCTGTATTTCTTAGCAGTTTTCCTCTCTGCCTGCAAGCTCCATTTCTGATTTTCAGTTTTACCTGAGCTGGGTGTAGACTAGCTACTATGATGTCTTCCCTACACAGCACACATAGAGAAGATATACTGCTCCCCTATCTCTCAGCAGCATCTAGGGTATTAGGGTGGATTCAGACGAGTGTGTTTATGTGCGTACAATTATGTGCACAAAACCACGCATCTATTAGAACCATTGGTTCCCTATGGTGTTTTCACATGTCCGTGTTTTAGAGGCATGCAAATGCGCACATCTGTAAAAGATAGGACATTTGTGCACCATAGGTCTTTGGTGCGTGTAAATATTTCAGGTAGGGAGTCCCCTTGTCACTGAACGCTGTGACAGCACTGTCACAATGTTGAGTGACAAGGGGAGTTCCCACGGGGAGTAAATAATGCCCTGCCACAGCTGTGACAGCTGTAGCAGAAGATCACAATGTTCTCCCATTGCTTTCAATAGGACCGACGCCTCTGCAGTCCCATTGAATGCAATGGGCTGCCATCAAGCCCTGCAGGGATTTTCGGGGAAGGGCTTTAAATAGAAGCTCTCAACCAATCAGTTACAGCCCTTTCAGCAGGCGGAGATTTAAAATCGCCACCTGCTAAAACAGATTCAGAGCAGTGCAGGGAAAAGCAGGCTGGACGCACCTGAGCCTCGGCAGCTGAGGAGAGGTGAATATATATTGTTTTTATTTTTAACACATTCTAGGGATGATTTTTAGGGAAGGGCAACATTGAGAGTCCAGCTCACCCTACCCATACCGGCTGACTGTCCGCTTTCCCTCTATCAGCTGTATCAGTTGATGCACAGAGAAGAGACCCTCATATACAAAGGTATCCACTCTTAGCTTAGTTCTAATTGGGTTGATGAGTGCTATCTCATATTAAACCAGTTCCATGCAATATCGCTACATGTGTCGTGGGTGTGGGTATAGCAACGCAGGGTTGAGAATACGATGCAGCAGATGGAGTAACCAAAATATCTATTTATTTAACAACAAAAAAATAAAGATAAACAATAAAGTAGTAATGATGAAGCAGTTCTACATTTATCATCAAGTACCTAGGTTCTATATACTGCTAATTAAAACACAGAAATAGCTATAACTTGTGAACAATCCATAGTAAAAATGATACTTGTTGAATATTATTAACAACACTTCATTAACAATGGTGCCGTTTCACAGAAATACTGATCACGGAATATAATATACAATTTTCCTGTGTTCCTCAGTTCTTCTCCTCACCAACAGCAGCTCCTATTGCCTTTGTCCAGCTCTCGCTCAACAACAACTGCACAGCAAGAACTGGTTCTTTTTATATCAGGGCATCATTAACTCATAAAGTTCCTATTGAGCATGCCCTGTTCTGGCAAAATTTGCGGCAAATTTTAGTGCATGCAGCAGTTTTAGTGCAACTTTTTTGTGCATTTTTTTCAGTCCAGCGCTATGGCAACTTTAACCCTTTAGGCTGAGTCCTTTACGCATGGTAGAAAAACTACTGCCAATGGGTGGCCACAATAGACACATATAGAATAGACATCTTGTGGCAGAGAACTGCAAAATCATGTTGTTTTGAAAAGCTGGTTACCTTGCCACATACATATCTGAACATATCAGACAAGATAAAGAAGGACACATCTGTGACTCTAGAGCAAGAGACCCTGACCCAGTTCCACTTCACCTCACCTTGTTGGTTTCCACAACCAGGCTCCAAAGTGCATCCCAGTTTTTAGGAGACAGCTTTTTTATGAGTATATGAAACCTTATATAACTCGGAGTTACACTAAAACTTTTACATAAGGAAGTTAATAATACTATATAGCTTATTATACTGAATGAGCCCAAATTACAGCCTCTCCTGTTTAAAATCACTGAACATTGCTACATTGCCTATATTAGCAAAATGCAGCCTGATTTATTATATATTTCATATATTATTACTAGTTACCAAGCACTCATTAATTTTTAAACCCTTTGATCTTTGCTGCACAGCCATTAAACCGATTATACGTTGACAGTCTGGTGTGCTGGCCACTTGCAAAGTGCTGAATTGTCAGAGTTTATGGACTATTTGATGTTATAAATAATACATAATCAAAGCTAATTCCTAATGTTTGCCCCATATTTCTGTTCCTTATCTTATAGATGAGTGGTGGAACTGCCAACATCTATTACATCCAATGACATCCATATGCCCTAATGTTGTGGTGCATCGGTCACAACCACGAAGTCTTGACATCGACCCCATCACATGTGACCATGTCTTTTGCGCATGTGCCCTGTCATTTGGCACTAAGCATCGATGAGTGCCTTCTTCCTGTCAGTGCAGATAACCCCTGAGGTGTCATCTTTTGGAAATCCCTAATAATGCCCTATCTTCACAACCTTGCTATAACATCTCCTGCGGTGTGTGGACTGATTTGCCTGCAGGGAGGTGTTTCCTCCTCTACATGGGCGACGATTACTGTCCTGATTGAGCTGCTTGGTGAGGCAGCAGACTCCTGTCAGCTGAGTACCTGTGGCTATATATTCTGTATGGGGCTTATTCACTTCTACCAAATACTATGATATACATTGCTCTTTCCTTCTGCATTAAACTTCATCTTTATCCTCCATCTAGAGACATAATGGTGTGCCTGGTGATATAATATATGTCTATATTGGTTCATTGGGACATTACATCTTGCTTTGATCTGTTGGTGACATCCATGATGGGTGCTGTACTTGCGCCCTGCATGAATATAACACCAATAACGTTACTTAGAATAAGATTATCATCATGACACAACCTAATCAGTTAATATCCTTAGGTCAAGCGATGTGAATGGCTCTCCACATAGGCTTATAGAAAGAGTTCTCAAATGAGAACCCTCCTTCTATTACATCCCTATGCCATTATAAGTCATATGCAAAGTGGCTGCTATCATGAGACAACCTCTTCAAGGGCTTATAAAAGATGAGAGGAAAAAAGAGTCTCTAAACCAATGTTTTAGTGTGGAGATTTTATTTTATTTTCCCCTGCCTTATTCTGTACATGGGAGTGAGATTGATCGATTCTTGACGAGTTTGAGAGGGTGCAGCCAGTCTATGAAACGTCACACCTTCCCAGGAGGACATGAAAATACATGGAATAAAAGTGATTGCACCACTTTTTCCTACATTTATTCCATGTCTTTAAATGCTTAAACAGACGAACATGGTTGTGCACATTTTAGCGCTCGTCAAACTCAAAATGTGACAAAATGAAACCATTGATTTCAATGGGTTCATTCTCATGAGCGTGCGAGAAAAGATATGACCTGTCCTATCTTTCTGCGTGTTATGCAGAAAACTGCCATAGAAGTCTATGGCAGGTTAAAAAAAAGCAAGGTGAAGGGTGGGACCCTGCAGAAAACCCTCGTTCATGCGCAAACATGCTCTGTTGCAGCGAGCGTATTTGAACTTATGTTTGTGTGTCAAAGCCCAAATAGACGGGTATTGCTCATTCAAAACTTTATCAATTAGATTGAGAACATTGTGACAACAAAGAGTGTCTATTTGTAGGATACGGCTGGTCTGTTCAATATGTGGACAGCCTATTTATTTCAATGGACAACCTGTAATACTTAATTCCCCCTGTGGGGGTGCTGTAGATAAATCAGACATGATTCACTGCAGAATTCAGCCAATCCCAAAGGTTTTTGCAACAGGGCAATCTGTGATCAGCTTATTCTTGAAAAACTATTAGGCTGGCTTCACACAGGCATATTTGCATGCACATTACACAAAGAATATAACCCACTGATTTCAATGGGTTTGCTCACATTTTCGTATTTTGCTCATGCATTTCAGTCGTGCATTGTAGCATTGTGCAAGTAGACAATGCAATGTGAAAATTGCAGCATGTCCTATTTTTCAGCGATTTTGTTGAGAACCTTGCCCATGACTTCATATGTAGGTTACAAAAAATCATATAAAATGTCATGTGATTTTTGGGCGAGACATGCAATAATGGTTCAATTTTATTGCAGGTTGTTAGGGTAATATAGGTAAGGGCCATAACAGAGGCCCACATGACAGGGTTAACAGGGAGTGGAAAGGGTTAACAGGGGTTAGGAGAAAGGAGGCAAAATATGGGGGATAGGAGGCGTCAAAAGAGAAAGGAAAAGTGCTGGGAAAATCAATTAGAAGAAAAGCTAGGAAGCCCCTCCCAATGGCTTCCCCCACTTTCCATTTTGGGATCTGGGAATGTTTGGTTTGCAAATAAAAGAAGGAGACTTAATAGCTGTCTACAAATATCTGAAGGGCTGTCACAGTGCAGAGGGATCAGCCCTATTCTCATTTGCACAAGGAAAGGCTAGAAGCAATGGGATCAAACTGAAAAGAAAGAGACACAAATGAGATATTAGCCAGTGAGGGTGATCAATGAGTGGAACAGGTTGCCACGGGAGGTGGTGAGTTCTTCTTCAATGGAACTGTTCAAATAGAGGCTGGACAAATATCTGCCTGGGATGATTTAGTGATTCATCATTAATGATCCTGGAGGTCCCCTCCATCTCTACCATTCTATAATTCTATAGTTCTGCGTATTTGTGCAGCAAAGGTCCCTACAGAAGTCTATGGGAGGTGCGTAAATGTTAGTGCAATATGTGCACAGATGTGCAATATGCTGCATAATTCTGTGAGCAATAGAATGTATTTGGACCACATTAACCTTTATTTGGACCTAAATAACCTTTTAAATCATGGTGGGGGTGAGTGAGGGGGGTCATATGCAAATGAACATGCCCTGTGTGGACAAAAAAGTACAATTTTATGTGCGGACGTGCGCAAATCAACCTTTTTTTACTGCGAAAATATGTAGTACTGAGAAGTATTTGCACATATATACTCGTCCGAAGAAGCCCTTATGGAGTTCAGTCTTTTTCTTTCTATAAGCACACACACTTTATGGCACTTACAATACATAATGGGCCCATGTATTTACAATACTATTCAAACGTTGGATTGGGAATGGGGGTTTGCAATACTCTTCACTCCCATAGATGCTCCTTTCCATGAATTATGTCCCTTCCCTTTGTTTGATGTCCAATGTAGTATCTATGTACCTTGTATGTAAAATAGTCTTCCCACTTGAGACAAAATAAATATGATTTGGGGTTGTGAAATGTGATATCAAAAGTAGATGTTGGACCATTGTTTGATACTTTACATATGCATGTTGAGCATGACTTTAATAATATTAATCTTTATTTGTAAAGCACCAACTTATTCAACAGCGCTTTCAAAGCACGGGGGAACACAAACGATACGACAATTACAAGTGGTCTATGGTTATTTGGGAACAAACGGGTTGGGGGTAATACAGGAGGTACAGGGGCAGGAGATGAGGCACGGGGGAAACACAAACTGTACAATAATTACATGTGAATTTAGTAATTAGGAGACAAATGGGGTGTGGGTGATGAGGAGGTATAAGGGCAGGAGATGTACGGGATGGGAAAAATGGAAAGTGGGGGGAGCCATAGGGAGGGGCAGGGGCAAATTGTTGGTGGAGGGATTAGGTTGGGAGATTTGGTATGCTTCTTTGAAGATGTGTGTTTTAAGGCTCATCTGCAGTCCCGTGCGTCGGGGGTAGTGCGTTCCAGAGGATCGGTGCTGCTCTATAGAGGTCCTGGAGGTGAGCATGTGAGGTTCGTATTGGAGTGGTGTTTAGTCTGAGTGTGTTAGCAAAGCGCAGCGCGTGGGATGGGTTATGTATGGATTGGAGGTAAGCAGTGTATGGTGGCACGACGCCATGGAAAGCATTAAGGGGGAAGAGTTTGAATTTAGTTCTGTAATGTATGGGCAGCCAGTGCAGCAACTGGCATAGTGCGGGTATGTATGAGGGCGACAACGAGTGTCTTTAGTGTGTCCGTGGTGAGGAACGGCCAGATTTTAGCAATATTCTTGAGGTGCTGGTGGCATGTTCAGGCCAGAGATTTGATGTGGGGGGTGAAGGGGAGGTCACTTTATACTTCTGGGTGTGTGTAGCAAGCTTACAAAATGTTTTCATTGGGAGAACAGACACACACAACTCTTTTTGAGGCACGCTGTGTGTGTGGTCAAATATTTTGGTCCATGCACTTGTGCAGGACCTATTGTGGTTGTGGATCCAGGATCCTGTCACTAACTAAATGTTTCTTTCACATTTCTGCCCCTTTTCTGAGTTTTAGGTTACTCAAATAGGATGACAGCTTACCTGCCACAGTCATACACTTACCTTTTTATTCAATTTTTTGAGTGTATTTGCAAAATAATGTCACTACACTATTGAATTGTAAGGGTCCCTTTCCAAGGTGACTGTTGTGTGCCTAAGTGCCGATCAGCTATACCATGGATCTGCACACAACTATTGCTCCTGTACTATACACATGAGCAACTGTTAGTGAATGTTACGTCTGCCCAGTTACATTTACATTAAACAGGAGTCAATAAATTTTTGAGCGGCTTCTGTTTCTACCAATAAATATTCACTTGCATAGAAGTAAGACCCCCAAAAATAATAATTTGGACAGGTAAACATTTTCAAGATCATTGCCCAGATGGCAAGCATGTGTAAATAAAACGGAAGATTCTCTGATGAAATTGCTGATTCGTTCTTTCCAAATTTCAGAGGATAATCAACCCATGTAAGACATAAAGTCAGACACACTTTTGGTCCTTGATTTTTACTTATATGCAAAAATCAGATACTCAGTTGTTTCATAGTTTCAAGTCTTCCATTAATAAATGAATGAGGCACTGCTAGTATTTTGGCCAAAATCTACATTTATTAAGATTTTTAAAAAATTATTTTTGACCCAATAATTTTTTTAAATAATTGAAAAAAAAATTGGGGCAAAAATACATAAACTCACAACCCACACCAAGGATCCACATTCTCTTGCGAGTCCCTAAAAACTAACTAAATAAACCAGCCACAAAAAAGGAGGGGAATCAGTAACCCCATAGTCCTAATAGAATAGAGGACAACTGACATGGCACAGCTCCAGTAGGTGACATGACGTTTTCCTCAAATTGCTCCCATACTCTCAGGCCTAATGCAGCTGGTCTTCCCGGTAGAGGAAAGTCATCAGACCTGGAAGGGACTGTCAGCTGCAACTCACCCACAGAGTCCAAATTGCCATCATGAAGCCTGAAGTAGTTGTGCAGAACCAAGCAGGCTTGTATGACAGCAATGATCCTCCCTGGATCCAGCTGAATGCTGCCTTGGAACACCTAACCGATCGCTGACAAGAATCCCAAATGTACAATTACCAAGTGAGTGTGCCCGAATGAGTCTGTAGTTAAGGACTTTTCTTCTAATGTCAAGACCCAGGTGGGCAAATGGGCACAGAACATGTTCTATTAGTTGAAAACCCTCATCTGCAACAATAACGGAGGGGGCAGGTGGACTGGTGAAGCACGGTAGGTTGTCAGGCCGTAGAAAATACAGACTGTGTGATTGCAGCTGCAGCCCCATCCTGGATGCTCTGAAAACTTGTGCATCCCCAGTGCTGTCATAAACTAAAACAAATTAATGGTTGCTATCAGCCAAAGCAAACAGAACTACTAAAAAGTAATGTTTGTAGTTAAAATATCAGGACTGTGAGTGTGTTAGCTTCTGTACACATATGTGTTTCGCATCCAACACGCTTATGCATTTTGGAAAGTGCATCATCCTCCAAACGCCCGCAGCTATATCCACCCACTGCTCACTTGTCGGTGGGAGCATCACAGAGCCCCTGAGCCGCTGCCAAATAACTTTGCAAGTGTGTAAACTATGCATGGCGTTTCTGCTGGGTACCACCACTGTGACACTGGTGATGGTACCCAGCAGAAACACAAAGTACAATAAGGCAATGGAGTTACTAGTTGCAAAGAACCTAAAAAAACCCCATCGAAATACTCATCACAGAATATATTTGAACATCAAAACTCAAACATATGTTGAGATGCACATCCTCATATCGGTGTTTGTGAAGGTGATCTCCGGATGCAGTTCTTCCAGCAACTTGTTGAAGTAGGAAACACTCAGACGCACGAATGCCACAAAATGTCTCCAGATGCTGATGAAGATCCGCTCACAGCAGATTGAAATGTCCCTTCAGAGAGGTTCACCAAAGAATCAACCTACATCTTCCTCCCTGATGACGATGGAGCTGCTCCTTCAATATCTACTCATGCTCTCCAAAATGATGATAAACCAACCAGTTCAGTAGCACGGAGGATGCAGGCGAATTCATGGTCCAGCACAAACAAATCAATACAAGCGCCACAAACTCTCTGTGTGCTCCGCCAACCAGCAGAAAATGGTGTTCCAGTGCTCATGTGATCTTCCAGGGGACATGGAATCACTGTGGAAATTCCATAGCATTCACAGTACAAGCCATACGGAGGAGATTTCAGAGATCTCCTACAGGTGGTGCAGGAATCCTCCATGTCTGTTTATGCTGCAAAATGATGCTGTGGAATTCCATCTCTAAATGGTGCGGGTTTGGCCACCATGAAATTCATTCTATTGCGCAATGCCAGCAGCGATTCCACCCTGTTAAAAAGCAGCCTTGGGGCTTAAACAGATGACCGTGTTTACGGAATATTTTGTGGGCGTGAAAATCACAGCTGCAAAACGTGACAAAGCGAAGCCCTTGATTTCAATGGTTTAGTTTTCAGGAGCGTGTTTCTCATGTGCAATTCCTATGTCTGAGAAAGATAGGTCCAGTCCTATCTTTCTGCTTCTTCTTTTTTGTGGGTGCAATAGCGCATGACCGGGTTTCTTTTTTTTTTTTCTGGAATATTCAAACTCTGCTCAGTGTGTGCGAGTTTGGAAGAAAAAGCATGAAGATAGGTCCTGCCCTATCTTTCTTGCATATAGTATTAATGCCCAAGAATCCCGGTAGTGGAAACAAAACCATTGATCAATGGTCTTATTTCGTCCCGTTATGCGGCCATGACTTTCACGGCCGCATAAGAGGACTAAAACACACCTAACTGTTTAACCCCTCATTAACAGTTTTTACTAGCTCTGTAAGGGCTTCTTCAGACTGGTGGATGCACAAATATGCTTGCGACTATGGAGCGCATTAGCGCATGAAGAAAAACTGCGTGCAAGAAAGATAGTGCAAGTCTTTTCTCTCGCATACTATTAACATGTGAGTATCCCACAATGGTTTTGTTTTGTCCCTGTTTTGCAGCCATGATTTTCATGGCCGCAAACCGGGACAAAATCACGGCCATCTGTTTAAGCCCTCATATAAAGAAAGTACTACTGAACTTGTTTCCTTAAGACAAAACTTTTGTTGTATCGCAAATTTTTATTTCGAAGGTTGATATAAGACAAAACCACTTTTATCCAATCTTGTTGACCTAAAGCTTAGAAACAAACTATTTAGAAATGATAATATGCTATTTGCTTCCTCTGTGAACTGTTCACACTTCCAAATTTTGCTCATTCATTTTTTTGGCTATGATAAACTTTTGGCAGTTGCAGAAATATGTAACACAAGTAGAAGCAGATCACTTTTCTTTCTGGGGACATGAAAAAAATGCATTTTCCATCTCCAATGTACGAATGCCAGAGCTGCACCTTCATTTTAGTGGCTTGCTTGGGCAGAGAGAGTGGTAGGAACACGGTGATAGATGGCTCTTTCTTTGCATTGCCACCCTGACATATCCTTTATCTACAAATCAGCTACCAGTTGCTACAACAACGGCGACTGTTCATTGGAAAATGCTGCTGAGCTGCTGAGAGAATCCTGGCTATCCAACACACAATGCAAGCTATGTGAAACCAAACAACATTTAGGATTTTCTTCTGACTGAACCGTAAAATAAAGTCAAACTTGGGCAATGGGGAGAAATGTCTGAAAAGAATTTACATTAAAAAAGAGAAATGTTTAGCACATGATGTCACAATCACTCAGAGACACTTTCTATTGAGGAGAGGAAGTAACGTGATGTATGGCCGGCATAGAGAAGCAAATCCCCTTTCAGCAGATCATGCTTATTTAATGCTGGGATCTTGCTCTTGTTAGAAAGGTAATTAATGTTGCTTCTGAGGCCATAAAACATTAAGAAATATTGCAGGTTTCTTGTTAAGAGTAGCGGAGAACTCTAATTTTATGTTCCATTTAACTAACTCACTTAGGATTAAGTGCTTCAAAGTGGTGTCTTGTTTTTACTCAAGTCCAACAACTGCTGCAGTGACCTGAAATCTATGCAGTACACACAAGAATGTAGGTAGCAGTATCTAAGGATACTACAAGTCTTCTGTTAGTTACTTGAATGTATAAACCAGTTGCCCGAATTCCATTGTAACTTTTAATATTGGAACAATGGAAGTTTATCGTTATGTACTCCTCCTCCTCTTTCCATCATGCACGGTACATCATCACCCCTCCCTTTGTTGATATCGGTGGACAGATCTTTTTTTCCCACTGTAATAATCAATTAATTGCATCGGTGCTTGAAAGTTTGTGAACCCTTCAGAATTTTCCAAATTTCTGCATGGATTTGACCTAAAACTACATCAGAAAGTCTTTCACGAAAGTCCTAAAAGAGAACCAAATCAAACACATGAGTGAAAAATTATTAGACTTGGTCATTTATTTATTGAGGAAAATGATCCAGTATCACATGTCTGTAAGTGGCAAAACTACAAGGGGTGAACAGAAATATGGAAACACCATACAAAATGCATGCCTTACATGTTACATGGAATTATAAATAATAATCTTTATTTGTATAGCGCCAACTTATTCCGCAGCGCTTTCAGGAATGGATAAATGCAAAACAATACAACAATTACAATGTGAGGTACATTGGGTTTGACACAAATGAGTTGAGGGAGGTACAGGAGGTGCAGGGGGGAAGCAAGGCAGGGGGAACACAGGCAATAGGGAATTTCATGTGCAGATCAATTATTAGAAGGCAAATAGGGTGGGGCACCATAGGGAGGGGCAGGGGACTAGGTCAGGAGATTTGGTATGGTTCCCTGAAGTAGTGCGTTTTTAAGGCACGTCAGAAATTTCGTGCATCGGGAATCGTCCGGATGCCTTGGGGTAGAGCGTTCCAGAGGATGGGTGCTGCTCTGGTGAAGTCCTGTAGGCGAGCATGTGAGGTTCGTATTACAGGGGTGTTTAGTATGAGTGTGTTAGCCGATCGGAGTGAGCGCGCTGGGTAGTGTACTGACAGGAGGGAGGCAATGTATGCTGGCGCAGTATCATGCAGAGCTTTGTGAGTAAGGTAGAGGAGTTTAAATTTAGTTCTGCAGTGGATGGGCAGCCAATGCAGCGACTGGCATAATGCATAGGAGTCTGAGCAACGACTGGATAGAAAAATGAGCCTAGCTGCTGCGTTTAGTATGGATTGGAGGGGAGCGAGTCTGATGCGGGAAAGGCCAATGAGTAGCAAGTTGCAATAGTCAAGCCGAGAGTGGATGAGGGCAACCACGAGTGTCTTTAGCTTGTTCGTGCTTAGGAACTGACGTATTTTAGCAATATTTCTGAGGTGCATGTGGCATGTTTGGGCCAGAGATTGGATATGGTGGGTAAAGGAAAGGTCAGAGTCCAGTGTGACACCAAGACATCCTGCATGCCGTCTGGGGGTTATGATGGTGCCAGACACTGGAATGGAGATGTTTAGGGGAGGTCGGTTGGAAGATGGAAAGACAAGGAGGTCAGTTTTAGAGAGTTTTAGTTTGAGAAAAAGGGAGGACATAGTGTTGGAGACAGCGGACAGACAGTTGGTGATATTTTGGAGGAATGGTCCAGAGATCTCACGAGAGGAGGTGTATAGTTGGGTGTCGTCAGTGTAGAGATGGTATTGGAGGCCAAATTTGTGGATGGTTTGTCCTATTGGGGCAGTATAGATAGAGAAGAGAAGTGGACCAAGGACCGAGCCCTGGGGTACCTCAACAGCGAAAGGAAGTGGAGCGGAGATAGAACCAGCAAAGGAAACACTGAAAGAGCGGTCAGAGAGGTAGGAAGAGAACCAGGAGAGAGCAGTGTCCTTTAGACCAATAGAGCGGAGCATAGTGAGAAGGAGGTTATGGTCGACAGTGTCAAATGCAGCAGACAGGTCAAGGAGGATTAGTAGGGAGTAGTCCCCTCTCGACTTTGCAGTCATCAGGTCGTTTGTTACTTTTGTAAGGGCAGTTTTGGTCGAGAGTAGAGAGCGGAAACCAGATTGGAGGGGGTCGAGGAGTGAGTTGTCAGAGAGAAAGCATGTAAGGTGGAAGTAGACCAGGCGTTCTAGTAATTTGGAGATGAAGGGGAGGTTTGAGACAGGTTCGTAGTTGGCAGCACCAGTCGGGTCCAGGGTTGGTTTTTTAAGCAGAGGGGATATGATGGAGTGTTTAAATGAGGAGGGGAAAGTACCAGAGGTTAGGGAGAGGTTGCAGATTGTGGTGAGGTGAGTAATGAGAGCTGGGGAAAGGGACCGGAGGAGGTGAGAGGGGAAAGGGTTGCTAGCGCAGGTGGTGGGGCGGGCAGCGGAAAGGAGCCTGGAGACTTCTTCCTCTGTCGTTGGTTCTAACGTAGATAGTGAATTGGTGCTAGAGGCAGTGCTGATGAAACTGGGATCGAGGCTGACCATGCAGTTTTCAGAGATTTCATTTCGAATGTTGTCAATTTTTTCTTTGAAATAGGCAGCTAGTTCTCCAGCAGTCAGGTCTGTCACAGGGGCCTGTTCTTTGGGGCTGAGGAGGGAGTGAAAGGTCTCAAAGACTTGTTTGGGATTGTGGGATAGTGAGGAGACAAGGGGGGTGAAATAAAGTTGTTTGGCATGGTGAAGGGCTAGGTTATAAGTTTTAAGCATGAATTTGAAGTGGAGGAAGTCTACTGGCAGCTTTGACTTTCTCCACAGCCGCTCGGTGCACCTAGAGCACCGCCAGATGAAGCGCGTTTGGGATGTGAGCCAAGGTTGCCGTGGTCTGCGTTTGGCTGCCAGGTTAGGGCAGTGGAGGAGAGAGATAGGGGATAGGGAGGACTGAATAGTTTCGGCAAACTGTTTAATGCGGACGGACTGGAGGTTCCTAGAGGTGCGATAGATAGGAGGGTCACGGGAAATGCTTGGGTGCCTGATGGAGAAAGAGAGAAGGTTGTGATCTGAGAGTGGAAGGGGGGAGTTAGTAAAGTAAGAGGCAGAGCAGAGATGGAGGAAAACTAAATCGAGAGTGTTGCCATCTCTGTGAGTGGGGGAGTCAGAGATTAGTGATAAGCCAAGGTAGGAGGTAAGCATTAAAAGCCGGGAGGCAGAAGGGATGTTGAAATCACCAAGGATGAGGGTTGGGATTTCACAGGATAGGAAGTGGGGGAGCCAGGCAGTAAAGTGGTCTAGGAAGAGGCGGGTGGGACTTGGGGGGCGGTAAATAACTGCGACACGCAGTGGCAGTGGGCGGAAGAGTCGCAGTGTGCGGACTTCGAAGGAGTGGAAGGTAAGCGAGGGAGCTGAGGGAATGACCTAAAAGGTACAGTTTGGTGAGAGGATGATACCTACTCCTCCGCCCTGTCTATCATCCGATCTGGGGGTGTGGGAGAGCTGCAGGCCATCATAGGACAGTGCAGCGGGGGAGGTAGAATCGGACTGCTGTATCCAGGTTTCCGTGAGGGCAAGCAGGTTCAAGTGTTTACTGGTGAAGAGGTCATGGATAGTTTGGAGTTTGTTACTTGCAGATTGAGAGTTCCATAGGGCACATTTGAATGGGGCCTGGGGGGGGGGGGGATTTTGGTAGAGAGCAGTACGGGGTGGGCCTGGGTTGGGGGATATATCCCCTGCGGCTAGGAGTAGCAGGGTAGCAAGGGTGAGCGCATGGTTAGGGGATTTGTGTGGGTGGCTGAGGTGTTTCTTGGTGGAATAGGGGGGCTGGAGGCGTTTTAGGAAGTTGAAAAGTGCATGGGAGCCATACATGGGTGAGGAGAGGAGGGAGGGGCTGATGTGGATGGAGTGTGTTGGGGCTGGGCGTTGGAAGAAAGTGTTAAGGCTTAAAAAGACGATAGTGATGGAGTGCAAAGAGGAGAGTATTTTCTTCCAGACTTTGGACAGTTGTGGATGTTACCTGTCTCCTGCTCTGTCGAACTGTGCTGTATAACTGCATCATTCGACAGCATAATACACTTGTTTCTGGACACTTAGTGCTGGACACATCAGATGAGGCAGCCTTTGGTATAATCATATATAATATAAATCATATATCAATAAGACATGTAGAGACCGATCTTAAGTGGAGGTAATATGACACAAATGCTGCCGGGCAGAAGTGAACATCTACCCGAGCAAAAAGGTTCCATTGGTCAGGGGTTTGAGGCACTCAGCTGCTGTTACCTGCTGGCTCCCAAAACCACCCAGAGCAGGGCAAGAGGTGAAGTAAACACAAATATGGTGGGAAAGGTCTCAGTTAAGCAGGGTCAAAAAAGGCAGCTTAGTGCTAAGGATTAAAATCCCATGCATTTTGTATGGTGTTTCCATATTTTTGTCCACCCCCTGTATGTGAACCTTTACTTTCAGTATCTAGTGTAATTCCTTTGTGCAGCAATAACTGCATCTAAATGTTTTCAGTAATTGTGATTAGTCCGACACATTGGCTTGGAGGAATTTTACCCATTCCTCCTTACAAAACAGCTTCAACTCTGTCATGTTGGTGGTGGGTTTCCTCCCATTAACTGCTTCCACAACATTTCTACAGGACTATGGTTAGGACTTTACTTGGCTGTTCCAAAACTTTAATTTCATTTTTCTTTAACCATTTTTTGCAGAACAACTTGTGTGCTTTGGGTTGTTGTCTTGCTGGATGACGCACATTCTCATAGAATCATAGAATGGTAGAGTTGGAATGGACCTCCAGGGTCATCGGGTCCAACCACCTACTCAATGCAGCATCACTAAATCATCCCAGACAGATGTCTGTCCACCCTCTGTTTGAAGACTTCCACTGAAGGAGAACTCACCACCTCCTGTGGTAACCTGTTCCACTCATTCATCACCCTCACTGTCTAATATCTAATTTGTGTCTCCTCCCTTTCAGTTTCATTCCGTTGCTTCTAGTCATTCCATGTGAAATTTAGAATAGCCTGGCTTGTCCATGTGATCTTTAGCAATGTCAGCAATGTTCTTTTTGGAGAGCAGTGGCTTTCTCCTTTCAATTTTGACATGCACACCAATGTTGTCCAATGTACTCCTGATGGTGGACTTATGAACGTTAACATTAGCTAATGTCAGAAAGGCCTTTATTTATTTGGAGGTTACCTTGGGTTCTTTTGTGACCTTGCAGACTATTATACGCCGTGCTCTTGGTGTGATCTTTGGTTGGTTGACCACTCCTTGGGAGAGTAATAATGGTCTTAAATTCCCTCCATTTTTATACAATCTGTCAGATTGTGGATTAGTGGAGTCAAAATTCTTTAGAGATGGTTTTGTAACCTATTCAAGCCTGGTGAGCATCAACAGCTCTTCTTCTAAGGTCCTAAGAAATCTCCTTTACTCGTGTTATAATACACTTCTACAAACGTGTTGTGAAGATCAGACTTTGATAGATCCCTGTTCTTCAAATAAGACAGGTCCCCCACTCACACCTGATTATCATCACATTGATTGAAAACACCTGACTCTAATTTCACCTTCTTATGCTGCTTATTCCAAAGGTTCACATATTTTTGTTACTCGCAGATATGTGATGTTGGATAATTTTCCTTGATAAATAAATGACACATAGATTATACAAATGAGTGAAGGTAGCTACCCTATTTTTAGAAGAGCTCATCGATGTTTGTTAGTTTACCTTTTGCTTGATACCTTACTTTTTGCTGGTGCGTCATGACCCTTACCTTCATTGTCTTAACCCATACGATGCCATTATGGTTTGTATGATTCTGCAGCTCAGTCTCAGGGACCTTCACTGATCAATAGAGCACTGTTGCCCCTACACAACATTACCAGACATGGCCACATGAACTAGAGTGGTGCTGTGTCATGTATTGCAGCACTGAAACTCATGCTTTGTGCTGATGATTGGAAGTAATGGGGACCAACTCATACCATAGATATAGGGCCTATACTAAGTACATAATGTTATAACCCGGAAACTCTTTTATAGGGAAGACATCCAGTGTTACCTTTGTAGGTAGCTCAAGGCAATATATGCAACCTATGTGAAGCACAAATAACTCTCTCCCTGTTTGCCCCAAGCCGCATGAGACTCTGACTGATTCTTCTTTATTTGTTAATATTGCAGGGTTCTATAGGGAGGTGAAGACTTGTTTAACCCCTTAAAGTCCAGCGTGTTTTGGTCCTAAAGTTCCAGACACATTTTTTTGTGATTTTACGCATATGGTGGTTTTATGACTCTGTTTGTTCTTTGGCTACCAAAATTATTTTTTGTGACATATAGGGCTATTTTTTCATAGCTTTTTTTTTCCATTTTGTGTCTTATTAGGGGTAATGTGTATAAAAAGTAAAAGAAAAATATTTATAGTTCTTTACTTTAAAATTAGTATATTATCCCACCAGTCTGCTGTTACTCAACACTGCAGGGAGGGTGACTTTGGGCAAAAAAAGGGGGGGGGGGGGTCTTTTACAAAACATTTCTCCACCATAGGAGAATTATAGAAGAGGAAGAATAGGAGGAAGAGGAGGGAATTAATTTAGGTCCAGAGGCAGGAGAGGGGGCTACAAAAAGTTCCTTCCATCCATCACTAACTCCAGATATTCTATGTGGAGCGTGGGTTCCACCAGAGAACACTCTTAGGCCTGACCCCTGAGGAATGTGGGACATCATGTGTTGGCACGTTGAGGCATATGAGTACTATTATGCTGTAGTGCTTGCAGAAGCACCGTCGCATAGCCCACATCAAAACAACAGAACATTACTGGGTGGCCACCCTCCATAATCCCCGCTACAAGGCAAAAATGAGAAACCTCGTTCAGGCACTGCAAAGGGACCTCAAAATGTGGCATTATCAGGACTGACTGTTAAGCAGCTTGAGCACAGCATTTCCCCATGGCCATAGGGATGAATCCGTAATGGATCTCAGCTCTGAGGCTAATGACAGATGAGCAGAAAGCTACCACAGCAGCACCACACAGTGGCAGGGAAGTCTAACAGAGGTGTGGTATAATTTTTTAAGCCAGTCGCCGTCTGCAGCAAAAGCACAGGGTAGGACTGACAGTCACAGGCAGCACTTATCCATGATGGTCCATTAGTATGTCAGCTGCCATATAGATGTACTCAGACATAGCAATGGGCCTTTTGACTTCTGGGTGTCCAAGCTGTATGAGTAGCTAGGGGTTACACAACATGCTTTAGACATGCTTGCCTGCCCCACTGACAGTGGGCTATCAGAAAGGGTGTTTAGCCTGACATTTATAAAAACAAACCAGGCATGGATATCACCTGACTTCTGCACCCTCATGGCAGAATCTACTGATTAGTTAGCACACTGGCAATATTTACTCACAAATCACTAAACATAGATTTATTTTGAAAACCCTACTGTGCCCCTTAAGGTGCTGTTGCTGCTGCTCTCCTTCTGCTTCCACCATGTTTCAAAAGCACAAGAAACATTTGTAGCTCTACACCTTTTCTTGGAGAAGGCATGTGCTTGGTCTGTTCACCTGGTAAAAATCGTCCTTTATAAAATTTATGACATTGCTTTTAAAACAAGCAACACACCTGCTGTCTTGTGTAGCAAATTTTTTTTGGTAGCTCTACAACTGTTCCTTGGAGTAGGTCTGTGCTTGATTGTTGTGGTAGAACACTCCTGGTACAATTTCTCCTTGTGAAGTTTACGACATTGCTTTTAAAACAAGCAGCACACCTGCTGTCTTTCTAAGTGAAATGTTTGATCTGGGAGACCCTTCTTTTGTTTCCAATGATACCCATGTGTTACTCTTGACCCCTTCAGCACTGTACACTATTTTGACCAATTTGCGGGAGGAGCACAGTGTTCCCCAGATGTGTGGCTATATTCCCATATAATCAGAGCCCTTTTGTTGCATTGAGTACCTTCTAGAGGGCCAATTAGTAAAGCTATTTTTTACTCCCATTCACTTTAATGTGAGTTGGAATCGACCATCCCGATTCACAATGATTTTTGTAAAATCAGCTTGATACCGTCACAAGTTGATTACTCCATTAATCGCTCATCACTAATCATGTTAAAAGATGTTTACAACTGATATAAGTACAGCCACTGGCGTAACTATAGGTCTCTCTTCTCCATATAGGGAGCTCAGTTACAGGTTTTACATTTGGGCCCAGAAGCTTCAAGTTACGCCTCTGAGTACAGCAATTGCTTCTTAGTCAAAGTAATGGTCACTATTTGAGATATATATATATATATATATATATATATATATATATATATATATATATATATATAAATAAAAGTATACTCAACATGCATACCATGAATGCCTTTATGAGCTATCAGCAGCTAGGAACAGCATACACAGCAAAGCATACTTAGAACTTGTGAATCACTTACAAATTGGAATATATGTATGAGAAGATACAATGGATATGTAACTATTTTAATAACAACATTATAATAAAGCTAAAAAAACCCCACTGTTTCTGATTATCTGTCATACTGAAAAACTGGTGGCATTGAAAATCTGGGGACCATGTAGACGGATGTGTGAGTAATGCAATAGGAACTCCCCCTTCCCATGTAAATACAACACTTTGTGTATACTTAGCAAGAATTAACATCTCTAAAAGCTACAATGTAATGTCTGTCTCCATGGCAAAACACTTCTATTAGGAGAAAACTAAGAATGGGATTAGCCCTGTTACTGACAAAAGCCCACTTTAGGACCATGTAGCCAAAGACTCCCTAAGGCTTCCACAGCACACTACATTTGTTACCACTTTTACCATAGTAACAAAATATAAGATGGGTCGTTGTTGGAGAATGCTAATTTACAGACTTCTATTCTGCCAACCAACAACCCAGACAATTAATAATATTTAGCTCTTTTATAATACTTTTATTGCAATCCTTCTCATCTTTTACTATGAATATGAATCCTGTTTATTTCCACTGGAGAAATAGAAAAAGCAATGAAAAAGTATTTGCCCCTTTTCTTGATATCTCTTATTTTATATAAATGATTAGAACTTGTTTCAGACATGAAACAAGACAAAGCTTTGCTCAACCTTTGAGATTTCTGACTGATCCAGCTCTATATCTCAACAATGGTGTCCTATATTGAAATAACAATAGAGTACTTGAATAGGAAGACATGATGGTATGGTATGGCACACGGGACCCAGAGGGCCCAGAACATGGTTTTCAATTTTGTATTGTGGCCCCTGTAAGAGATAAGAGATTTAAACCCAATTGTTAAGTTGAAGAGTAACATGTGAAAAGTAGAAATCCGCTTTCTGTGACTCTGTAATTCCTGTAGGACCGCTGCAACGACTGAAGTAAAGAAGGCGTACTCGAAGCTACCACCTTCTGCTATAATGTATATACATGGCGCCATTGTTGGACCTGTGTTCATTCCAGTTACTCTCAATGGAGATCAGTCTCCTACAGACTACGGCGGATGACTTCTTGGATGATCTGCTCCTAATGTACAAGAAGGCAGTAACTTTGAGTAGACTTTCTTTACTTAAAGGGGTTGTCCCGCGCCGAAACGGGTTTTTTTTTTTTTCAACCCCCCCCCCGTTCGGCGCGAGACAACCCCGATGCAGGGAGGTAAAGAAAGCTCACCGGAGCGCTTACCTTAATCCCCGCGCTCCGGTGACTTCTCTACTCACCGCTGAAGATGGCCTCTTCCTCCGTGGACCGCAGCTCTTCTGTGCGGTCCACTGCCGATTCCAGCCTCCTGATTGGCTGGAATCGGCACGTGACGGGGCGGAGCTACACGGAGCTACACGGAGCCCCATAGAAGACTGCAGAAGACCCGGACTGCGCAAGCGCGGCTAATTTGGCCATCGGAGGCCAAAAATTAGTCGGCTCCATGGAGACGAGGACGCCAGCAACGGAGCAGGTAAGTATAAAACTTTTTATAACTTCTGTATGGCTCATAATTAATGCACAATGTACATTACAAAGTGCATTATTATGGCCATACAGAAGTGTATAGACCCACTTGCTTTCATGGGACATCTCCTTTAAGTCATAGCGACAGTCCGACAGGGCCGAGAGGGACATGGAAAGTGGCTTTCTGCTTCTCACATGCTACTCTTCAACTTTGCAATTGGATTTTACTCTCTTACTGGGGCCACAACATAAAATTGAAATCCATACCATCATGTAGCGCATTCATGCCTTACTATTCCAGTACACTATTATTACTTCAATATAGGATACCAGTAATGAGACAGCGTTGGATCCAGCTTTTTGACTGCACTCTGTATAGTATACGTTGAGGGGATTTTCCAATTTATATGTCAGATTCAAGGCTACCATGTACAGTATACCACTGTATGGGCATGTAATGCAACATCCACAGGACCCTGTAGTTAAAAAAAGCAAAAACATATTATACATTTTTTTACTATATACCCCTGCATGTTTTAATGTAATTTACTATGTTATTCCATGCAGTGAAAATAGTGTGATGATGCACCCTGGCCAGGCATACACCAGGTCAGTTCAAAAAAAGTACCGGTATGAACAAAGCCTATCTTTATTGTACTGCCCTTGGGGCTTAAAAAGATGGGCGCATGCGCTAATACACTCCGTTTTTTTTTTACATTTGACTATTCAAGCTTCGCCCTATTGCACGCGAGTTTTTTTTAAAAAGTGGGAGGATCGATAAACTACGAGCAAAAAAGATCAGGCAAGTCCCCTGTGTTGTCGTCAAATTTGATCAGTTTCCCATCAATTCCCTCCTCCAGATCACTTATAAAAATGTTGCACAAAACTGGACCTAGGACAGAGCCTTGTGGTACCCCACTTGATACATTTTTCCACTCGGATGTGCAGCTATTTATGACCACTCTTTCAGTACGATCACTCAGCCAGCTGTGAATCTACCTAACAGTTGCCTTGTCAATCCCATATTTGGTCATTTTTTCAATAAGTATGGTATGAGATACTTTATCAAATGCCTTACTAAAGTCAAGATATACTATATCCACTGCATTTCCCTGATCAACCCAGTCGGTGATTCTGTCATAGAAGGAAATTAGATTTGTCTGGCTCTGGTTAATTACTCCATTTTATCCAAGTACTTGCATACATGCTGTTTAAGAATTTGTTCAAAGATCTTTCCTGGTATAGAAGTCAGGCTCACAAGCCTGTAGTTTCCAGGATCCACCATCTTCTTTTCGAAGATAGGGACAACATTTGCCCCTCTCCAATCTTCTGGGACTTCTCCTGTTCTCCAGGAATTTTCAAAGATCATAGTGAGGGGTTCAGCAATTACCTCTGCTGCTTCCTTTAGTATCCTAGGATTTAATTCATCTGGACCTTGAGACTTGAATTCATTTAAGTTATCTATGTGTTCCCTCACCATCTCTCTGCTAGTAGAAAGCCTGCATTCTTTTTTTCTCCCAATAGCACAGGGAAGCTGATGTTACATCTACTTTCTGAGAGAAAACATACAAAATAGGAATTTAAAAGTTCGACCTTCTCAACATCATTCTTAACCAATTCACCATTTTCATCTTGTAAGCATCCAATAGCATCTTCGACTTTTCTTTTGCTTTTGACATAACCACAAAATCCTTTTTTATTGCTTTTGGCCTCTGTTGCAAGCCTCAATTCATGATTAACTTTTTTTTTTGATACTTGCCCTGCAATTTCTGCAGACCGCATTATATTCTTCTTTAGATATTCCCCCCTCTTTCCATTTGATAAACATATTTTGCTTCCTTTTTAACATGTGTGCAAGTTCTGTGTTCATCCATCCTGGTCTCTCTAAATGCTTACCATTCTTCCTTCTTTTAGGGATTGCTAACAATTGTGCTTTGAGAATCTAATTTTACAATATTTCCCAACCTTCTTGGACACTTCTGTCCTTAAGAACCTCCGGCCATTGGATTCTTCCTACCCTCTTTCTGAGTTCATTAAAATCTGCCTTTCTGAAATCCACCCTTGAGGTCTGAGTTTTCTTAGGTCTTCCTCCCCTTTTTATCCAAAATTCAAGGACAGCAAGTCAATTTTCCTGATTTAGGGGAAATATTCCTTCCTGACTCATAGTAACATAGTAACATAGTATGTAAGGCTGAATGAAGACAATGTCCATCTAGTCCAGCCGGTCTATCCTCCTGTGTTGATCCAGAGGAAGGCAAAAAACCCCAAGGCCAGAAACCAATAGCCCTTTTGGGGAAAAAATTCCTTCCCGACTCCCTAATGGCAATCAGACTGTTCCCTGGATCAACCCCTAATAGTTCCTACCTGCCTATATACCAGGATTGACACTTAACCTAATATTTATATCCTGTAATATCCTTCTTCTCCAGAAAGACATCAAGTCCCTTTTTAAACTCCTCTATGGATTTTGCCATCACCACTTCCTCCGGTAGAGAGTTCAACAGTCTAACTGCTCTTACAGTAAAGAATCCCCTTCTATGTTGGTGATGAAACCTACTTTCCTCCAATCGTAGCGGGTGTCCTCTTGTTACCGTCGTGGTCCTTGGTGTAAACAGACTCCAATCTGGCAATTGGAATAATCCCTGGTTTATTAGGGATTAGATTGTTAGATCATCTACCATGGATGGAACATTGCCTAGCTGCCTGAAGACTCTATTCAGCAGCTCCCAAGGCTTACGGCCCTTTTACAAAGAACACTTATCGTTCAGGTAATCGTTCGTTTGTTGGGAACTAAACATTACTCATTCAATATAAACACGGCAAATGACTAAGTGACAATCGATAATTCATTCACTTATCATTCGGTATTCATTTCTGCACACATATAAACTGAATGGCAATTAGCAGTCATTGATCTATGAAGGCTTGCTTGTTTATTCTGAATGGAGGTGGGTGACTGGAAGAGATTTCCAGTGCAATACTCCGCCATTCAGTGAGCAATTATCACTCCTGTGTGAAAGCACAAGAGAGATAATTGTTATATCCAAGTCATGTTACAATGTCTATGCAAAGATCAAGAAAGCTGCTACTTGCTAATAGGCAGTTCCATAGAAACATTGTAACACCTCCCATTTGCATACTAAATTTCCCAGAGGTGCATTGCAGGACCTTTTAAGTCTTCTCCCATCTATTAGGCGGTCCTCAGAAAGAGAAACTTTACCCCTCGCAACCTACATCATATCTATCACCCAGCCTGAAACTTGCTGTACACGGATGAGGGCAACAACCTTCCCCCCCCCCCATCCCCCAAACAACTGTCTGTATATGTTTTTGTCTTCTGGAGAAGATTCTGTTTTTGGCTTATAGTTCTAGTCATGTTACAAGGCTTGTTAAAGGGTCAGACATTGACTTGTAGGAAATCTACCTTCTAATAGTTGGTGCTGAAGAGACGTTGTAACATCACCCATTTGCACACTAGGTCTTTTACTGAGCACAAATAAAAAATCCACAGTGCAGGGAAAAAAAGTAAGTGGCCTTTTGTGTTAATGATTTCTCCAAGAACTAATTGACAAAACATGTTTCATTTAAAGAGATGAGATTGAAAGTGTGGATTTCCTAGTTGCTTTCCCTATTAAATTAAGGGTCACAAAGCCTGGTTACTGACAGATCTGTTCTCAAGAAAGATTGGTTAGCGTGAATGATGCCTCAATCAAACAACTCTCAGGAGACCAGAGAAAATGTGTAACAGAGATGCAAGGAGCTACAAAAGGCTATGATGACATTATTAAAGACCTGAATGCACACCAGTGTACTGTTAGACAAATTATCTAAAAATGAAGAAAATTCAGGACTGTCACTAGTCTACTTAGAAGTGAGCATCCTATTAGGATCGCTTCAAGAGAACAACTGACAATCCTGAAAGGGGCAAGAAAGAACCTAAAGGTAACAACAAACTTTTTAGCACAAATGCCCAACTCTATATATGACATAAAAGAACACTAGTAGAGATGAGCGAACCTACTCGTTTAGGGCGTTTTTGCACTCGAGCACCGCTTTTTCCGAGTAACTGACTACTCGGACGAAAAGATTCGGGGGGCGGCGTGGTGGAGCGGGGGGTAGCAGTGGGGAACAGGGGGGGGAGCTCTCTCTCTCTCTCTCTCTCTCTCCCCCCCCCTCCCCTCTGCAACCCCCCGCTCACCCCCGGCGCCCCCCGAGTCTTTTCATCCGAGTAGTCAGTTACTCGGAAAAAGCCGTGCTCGAGTGCGAAAATGACCTAAACGAGTAGGTTCGCTCATCTCTAAACACTACACAACAACAACAAAACCTCACCCAATCTGTGAAACATGGAGGACGGAGCGCTATGGTTTGGGGCTACTTTGCTACTTCAGGGTCTGGATGTCTTGCAGTCTTCGATAGAACAATGAATTCTAAGGTGTATCAAAACATCAAGAGAACATCAAGGGCAGCTGTCTATGACCTCAGCTGAAAAGATGTTGGGTGATGCGACAAGAGAGTAACCCAAATCCCACAAGTAAATCAACTGAAGAATGATTGGAAAAGAAGATTTATGTTTTGGAGTGACCAAGTCAGAGTCCTGACCTTAACCTTATTGAGATGTGGCATGCCATGAAGAAAGCTGTGAAAATATCTCAAAAATAATGATTTAGGCCTAATTCACATGGGCGTACTTGCATTGCGGAGTCCGGAGCTAGCCTCCGCCTCTGGATTCCGCAGCAAATACTGCTCATAGGCATGCTATTCAAGATCGCTTTTCCATCTCCATGAGCGGAAGTCAATTGCGATTTTCCACTCTCAGATAGAAAATCACAGCATGCTCTATTTGAGCACGGATTCCATGCGGGGGCTTCCATTGAAGTCAGTTCCATTGAAGCTGACACTGCGACGGGCCAAAGAATCTGCGTTATTGCCGAGCGACTGCACGGTAAATTTGTACTGCACATGTGCCCAGCATGCCGTCCGACACATCTGCAGCACAGATCAGGAAAGGTATGCAGGGGTCACTGGCTGTGCACAGGGGCGGATTTTGCTGCGGGATCCCACATGCGGAATCTGACCCCACCGTGTGCATTTGACCAAACTCAAACACTTTTGCGGGGAGGAATGGTCCAAAACTTCTCTTCCATATTTTGTAAATTTTATTTGCAGCTACAGGAAACATGTGGTGGAGATGCTTGCTGCTAAAGGGAAATCTACAGGTTATGAAATTCAAGGGTTCACTTATTTTTTTTTATCTCTGCACTTTGGATTCCATGTGCTCAAAAAAATACATGAGCGGCACAACTGCTTATGTGTTATTACATTAGTTAGTGTTTGTCTATAACTATGATTTAGATAATAACCAGAACACATTTTCTTTGTAATTTGCATAAATCCAGACAATTCCAAATGGTTCACTTACTTTTCTTTTCAATTGTATGTAGTAACTAGACATACAAATTTAAGAGCATAAGATTCTGTGCTAAAATACTAGTATAAAAAAAAAATAATTTCTTAACTTTTTATGACACATTTTACTCAAGTCATTGACTTGGCTGTTGTGCTCTATATGGGGCAACCAAGTTTTCTCAGGGGATTTTCCCCACTGCACAGTACATTGATTCACTTGTCAAGTTAAATTATCTTGATTGAGTTCCGAAACTGAAATTAACGGTGTAGTCAATGCATAATCTGCATGTTATAAGGAAAAACAGCAAATAAAAAATCCCCCTATGGCTTTGTGCGAAGTCCATGCATTGTGCTACTGAATGTCCTTGAGATGAACTGGTCACAGGGTGAAGGTTGGAATGTTGCAGGACACTGGATGGGTATATTTTAAATGTGACTCATTCTTTTTAGTCTTATTCCATTAATCCCCTTTTATTATGTCTTTGTTGGCTTTAAGTCTTCTATTGTACTTTTCTCAGAAAAGGCCAATGAGAAAGTTTCACTTTCCAACTTTGGTTTTATTGGAGCCAAAAAGGCAATTTACCACTGCAATGGCTACTTAGGCTGTAATTGTTTTTGATCTCCCTGGTATTTTCCAGTCAGTATGGATGAGTCTTAGTAGATGATGACTATAAGAGCTCCTGCAGCCCATTAAAAGTCCTAAAACACTTTCCCTTGCGCAATGTATTTGCGCAATGAAAGAGTCTTTTTTCGCTCAGGCACTGCTCATTGACATGGGTATTTAGCTAAATTAGGTGCCATGTTCACATGTATGCGCAGTGCTTTGACTTCTATGGGGACGCTTAGAACGCAAATGTGCACAAAAATAGAGCATGTCATGTTTTTTTTTTACGCACTTGCGAAATGTGCACGCAAAAAAGAGCAGTGAGAAGGAACCCATTGAAAACAAACATGCCAATGTGAATAAGCCCTATTCGCACCCCTTCTTTAAAGATCAGCTAGGTCAAACTTCTAGAATCCACAGTGTTCAGCTCTTATTGCCAAGAAAAGTTTTGTTTGGACATTCATTTTCCCTGCAGTAGCTACTAAAGGAAAAATGTGGTATTGCATATTGGCTTTTCAAATGACTGGATGCATACGGCTTCAAACCACCCATACTTAGGGCCCTTTTGCTCTGGCAGACAGAGATGAGGCATATGCACTGGGGTTGTCTTGATAAGATAGGGTAATAAGAAAATGTTTTTTTATGGCAAATCCCACTTCATCTTTCCCTCCACTGGTTAAACTTGGTGGATACATGCCTTTTATTCAAGCATGTTATCTAGTCCAAAAATACAAGCTGAAAATAGTAAGCCATACATTCAAAGAATGCATATAGAAGACTCTCACAACTAATATTGGGCATTGGTAAGTATGGTAGGAAAACTTGTTCAAAGGGTTTGTCCCATCAGAGACAACCCTTTCCGAATATGGCCCTATGAGACGTCATGGCCAACCAGGCATTTACACCTGCAGCAGCCTCTGCAGGGGAAATGTAATATTACATGACAGCTATTCGGATTAATGGCCATGCTTCAAATACAATGATGGTTCAAAGTCCGCTAAAACAGGAGCTACTGTTATATAGAGCAGCTCTACATTATAGCTCATAGAGAATATTGTGTCTCTAATAGGGCATATGAACAGGTGTTGTCTACTTTGGACAACCCCTTTAACCATGTGTTTATCATGAGTATATATTACATTTTGATTTTCAATTTTGAATTTGTTTAAAAGAGAACACAATATCACGAACAATCCCTTTAAGAATAATCTGTGAATATGATTCTGAGCTCTGCTGAACCACAGAAGCAGGGCAAACTTCTCAAACAGTACAATAAAAAAAGTTACATCACTGGGGCAGAAGGATCAACGAGAATTTGGAAGTTCTGTCGCTGTGCTAACCCCTAAAAATTAACTTTTATTTAAATAGTTTAAAAATGATACACCTCATAAACCACAAAAAGCACACTGACAAATCAAATATGTCAAAACAGAACAAGGAGGGGGGGGCTTTTATAGAATATTCCACACCTCACTTGATAGCTTGGCAGATAATTTCTGCCAGCCAGCACAATCAGATCACAAATGTGAGTAGGGGCCCTTGATTGCAACCTAAGATACGGGTGCCCCTCTAGCTTACAGTTTTGCAGAGTATTCCTCCTGGACGAAAGGAGTTTGTGGACATCAACTCGTGATCAACAAGTATCCTCATATCCGCTGGAGGATCTCAAGGTAAGTACTGTAATCTGATGACCCTGGAACTCAAGTCAAAGAATATGGATCTAGGGTAGTGTGTGCTAGACTTTTCTTACAACACTTAAGGCTGGTAATGAAAAATTTTACTGATGGTAAATTGTTGGTGTAGAATCACTATCCAACGAGATGTTGGTTTTTAGAAATGGTTCGATGTTGATTTTAGAAATAGTTTGACGCTTTTCAGTCGTGTAAGTGACTCATCAGGAACCCTTAATAATCTTGATTCTATTAAATAATGATACGGAACACCCATATGAAAATGAGGATCCAGCTATTAGTACCAACTTCTGTTTAATAGTACGTGAAACAGACAAAGAAAGATGCTAGCAAGGAATACCTAACTGCAATTTGTATTTACAGGATAGATGGAATCTCTCCTGTTAGATGTCCTTATTAATTGTGCAACTTGATAGCTAATTGATTTAGAGTACCAACAAATAATAGACAAACGTCGCAATGCAGTCGCTAGACCCTAATTCACTATCCAGTAGTAGTGACAAAGATAAAACTACAGCACTAAACAACTACCCCAATAGGCTTCTATTAAGGCGCTGAGCTGACCTGAAGTCTTCCTAATCTTAGTCTGTCCAAAACAGGACTCTAGCTGGTCAAGAGACAAGTGCAGATCTAAATGTTGGAGGTGATACTACAAACCACAGCCTGCCCAGCCCTGAGCCCTTTACCCTAGGACAGAAAGCAAAAAACAAAAAACAAGGTCGCAACAGAGTCTCTAGCCCAGATGGTAGGCTGAAGAACAAACAATTATCTTAGGTTGCAATTAAGGGCCCATACTCACATTTGTGATCTGAGTGTGCTGGCTGGCTGAAATTATCTGCCAAGTTATCAAATGAGAGGTTGAATATTCTATAAAAGCCCCCCCCCCCCTTGTTCTGTTTCAACATATTTGATTTGTCAGTGTGTTTTTTGTGGTTTGTGAGGCATATCATTTTCCAACTATTTAAATAAGAGTTAATTTTTAGGGGTCAACACAGTGACAGAATAAGTAAAATTAAGTTTAGCACAGGTCAAAAGACCTTTGTGAATCAAGTAGCCACACAAAGAAAATAAAGTCTCAACATTTCACATTACTTTATAAGTACAGTAGTTCTGAGGAGCACACTATGCATCAGGAATCACGGCTGCTACTAAAGACCCCACCACCTTCCTGCTGTCTATTAAAAAAGAATTTGCTATAATAGAAAAAAAATGGAGATACCACCCCCAATGGTAAGATATCTCCTGCTTGTCTTAGAATAGGACTTTATTATACTCACAACTTATCCAGATAATAAGGCAAATCAGAAAGAAAGCATCAGATGAAAGATCCAACATGTGGCCCAACTTGCAGTTTTTCCGGGCATGACCTCTGCTTGGACAATGATCTTATTTGTACTACCAAAGTCATTGTATCATATAATGTATACATACAAACTACATAAAAAACACTAATATATGTATTCTATCTAAAAAATACTGTACTGTATAAACAGTACCAAATTAGAATCAATAACTCTTAAGGATTAACTTAAAATCCCCATACCAAGATAAACATTATTACAAATAACATTCATTTATGTGACCTGTATATTTCAGGACAAAGTGCTACAAAAATTCATTGTACTGTATAATGAATGAAACAAATCATACAACACATAAAAAGTAATGGCACTTTAAATTTTTTAACTGTACCGAATATGCGATATTAAGCATTTTTGCAATATGTTTTATCAGCATATTCTGTATTATTTTGTACAAAACCCCTATTTAGAGCTATGCAGCTAGGTGAATACCATGCTGAGGATCCATCTTCCACTAACTGCATAACAGAATCTGGCAGTCTAGCTGTGCCTGCACTGTTCTCTTCAGTTCTCTTCCATATAACAGTTTATTAACAAATGTCTGCTTTATATTTTATTGATTACATATATTTATCCCTTCTATGCCCCACTGCTCTGTCTGCCTGCACTGGTTTTATTAGTCCATGTCTGCTTTCCTGCCACATTCCCTGGTGCCGTTTAAGGAGAAGCTGTTCTGTGCTGCAAACGGCTTCTGCCCTCACAGGGCATCTGTTTCCCGCTGGAGCAGATGTATTGTCAGGGCCTCAGTGCATTGGATGTACAGCACCATATCTCACAACCCTATTTTCAAGCTTCCAAACGTCTAACGGGTACTGTATGTATATGTAAAGTGTTAAGTATCCATGCATGTATATCTATGTATATTATTGCTGAGCTTTTCATATGTTTCTTCTAGAAGCTTCAGATTACTGTATTTTTTACTCTAACTTTGTTGCTATGGACTGACAGGGAGGGAGCTGCCTGTTATCTGGCTGATGGGCTAGATGTAAAAAGGTAGCTAGGTAGTGACTCAGTACTTTTTGCAGAGAGTCTTGTGGGGAGTGAGACGCCCCAGTGCTGCTGGAGATCTGGGTTTTCCTGCAATAGAGAGATACAGAGAGCGCAACTCAGATTTCCGGAGTAGCACTATCCAGCTGCTGCAACGCAAGTGCCAGAGGGAAGTCTGTTGATTGTCCAAGGAGATGTCAGCTGCAATTACTGACATCAAGTGCCAAGCTGTGACCAGGAGAGAGACCACCAGCGAGGACAAAAGACCAACAGCCAGTATTTGGATATTCAAGTTTCGGTGCCGGGTAGTTGTAAACACCATCACCCAGACTCATCACCAGTAAAACTGATTATTCATAGAGTACAGACCAAGTTATAGTGTTAGCATTGTATCCAATATTTACAGACGATACAAAATTATACAAGATAATTAATGCAACAGAGGACAATGTACGGCTACAAAAGGACCTAGAGAAACTGGGGACTTGGGCAGAAAAATGACAAATGAAGTTCAATATTGATAAATGTTAGGTTATGCACATGGGCAGGAGAAACGGATGTCACCAATATACACTAAATGGGGTACTGCTAGAGAAAAGTGAGATGGAAAAAGACTTTGGGGTACTAGTGGACTGCAGACTTAACTCGAGCAATCAATGCCAGTCAGCTGCTGCAAAAGCAAATAAAGTCTTGGGATGCATTAAAAGAGGTATAGGGGTGAGGGACAAGGACATTATTCTTCCACTATACAAGGCACTTGTCAGGCCCCACATGGAATACTGTGTACAGTTCAGGACACTGGTGCTCAGGATATATGTTGCAGTGTTTGAGGGGGTCCAAAGAAGGGCAACTAAATTAGTAAACAGAATAGGAGGACTGGAATACCCAGAGAGGCTATCAAAATTGGGATTATTTACCCTGGAAAAAAATTGACTAAGGGGCGATCAAATAACTTTGTATAAATACATGAGGGGACAATACAAGGATCTCTCCCATGACCTGTTTATACCCAGGACTGCGACGGTAACAAGAGGGCATCCGCTATGTCTAGAAGAAAGCAGGTTTCATCACCAACACAGAAGGGAGTTCTTTACTGTAAGAGCAGTGAGACTATGGAACTCTCTGCCTGGGAATGTGGTGATGTCAAAATCCATAGAGGAGTTTAGGAGAGGACTAGATGTCTTTCTAGAGCGCTAGGATATTACAGGATATAGACATTAGGTGACCAGTGGGTTGTTGATCTCAAATGTTGATCCGGGGATTACTCTGGCTGCCATTAAGTCAGGAAGGAATTTTTTTCCTCCATAGGAGCTAATTGGCTCGCTATTTTTTTTTTTGCCTTCCTCTGGACCAACAAGGGTGGGGGTTAAAACAGGCTGAATTACATAGACATTGTCTTCATTCAGCCTAACATACTATGTAAATAATACTGTTGTATGTTATTGCCATGTTATTCTTTATTGTACATTCAGTAAAACATTGTTTGTTCAACTGAACTGGTGTAATGCCTCTCCACAACCGGCGTCATATTCTGCACCTGACGCCTGTTATATATACATATGTTTCCTATCCCTTGTTTTTTATTTTTGCAAAGTTCTTTCTTTAGATTAAAGCCCAGCCGGACTACTGTACACCTGAATAGAGTATGCAATTAATTATACAGCATGTCTATTGCTCACTTAGTAATTTCTTATTAACTCTATACAACTCTCCTAAGCCTTTGACTTGAGCTAAACTTTCAAAATTGCAACTAGTATCTGCATGATGAGGGAAGATGTTAAAGAAATCGAAATACAAAATTAAGACTGAAGCATCATTCCCCAGAGCTTTAGTGACATTTCTACTTTTCATCAAAAATGTTTGTTGTTATGTTGCCAGGCAGGAGCTTAATGAAATTCTCACTATGATGTATCATTTTCAGTAGTCAGTTTTATTCCATGGAGAGATTATGAAAATCCACTTTTTATTTGATTTTTTTTCTTCTCCGAAGATTCTGCATGTATCAGTTGCACTTTTAACAAACGCCTCTGTTCATCACATCAATAGATCATAATTGGATGTTCTTATACAGGCAGATTATGGCTGTTTTATGAGACATATTCTGTGGCAGGTATAATTATAGCATACAAGCGCAATTGCTTTTTTTCTTCTTTTTTTTCTTATCAAACCACAACTGAAATAACCAAACAGTTTTTCTTTTCTTTGTGGAGGTAAGGAACATGCCAAGATTGGCTTGTTTGATGTTCACCGTCCCTGGTGAATGCAATGTTCTCCTGCAAGCCAGTGTGTATTATAAGTAACTTGAAGTAGTCTTATTTATCATCATAGATTGATTATTTTCAACTTTTTTGATAGGTGTAATATCTTTTACGCTACTGTCACTTAGACTCTCTTTCCGATCTTAGTACTTCTGAGGAAGTGATTCCATCATGTCTTGTTATGGCTGTTTAATGTAATGAAGGCTCCAAATAGTTGTTCTACCACAAGCAAATATAAAAGCCATCACATTAGTCAATTACCAATGATAAGACTTGTGTATATGTAACACGCAGAGATGCTGTTGTATCTGCCATAGTGGGCACACCTAATTCACATTGCAGAGGGCGCCAGAGTGCTATTTAAGATGGCCAGGGAAGGAGTTTCAGCACAGACAGGAAGGGAAAGTGGTGTGTAGCAGGAGAGTGTCAAGAGGTGTGTAATTACTGGGAGGGAGCTTGCCATGTTTTGGTATTGTCCAAACTTAATGAAAAAAGAGAAAAGGAGAACAAAATAGAGAATGATAACGGGAAGGAGAGAATGAAAGAGAGAGAACAAAAATGGGAAAATGAATAAAAAAAGATGACTAATACAAAGAATGAACAAAAATTGGGAGAGAGTGAGAACAAGAGAGAATGAGAGAGAGAAGGAAAGAGAGCAAGAAAAAGAGAATGCACATGAGACAGAAAAAAACACGCAAGCGAAAGAATGCACAAGGAATAGAGAACGCAACAGAATGAAAGAGAGAATGCGAGAAAGAGAACAAAAAATACAGAATGAGAATGACAAAAGAGAGTGAATGAAGAGACAGGGAAGAAAAAAGAACAAAAGAGAAGAAAAAAAAAAAGAATGAGAGAGAGTGAACAAGAAAGTAAAAATGAGAGAATAAGGCAGAACAAGAAAGAGAGAATAGGAGAAAAAACAAGAGAGAATTAGAAAGCAGAAATGAGATGGAGAACACACTAGAGAACGAGAGAGGTTTTCTTCACTGACTGCACTACATAACACAATTCCCACTAGATGTAGTCAGTAAAAAAACTTCATGATAATCATCGTTTTTAAATTTTTTCTTTTTTTTTTTAATGACACTGGGTGACTCCGAGTGCTGAGTGAAGGGAACTGTCAGCAATGTGGATCCACTGTGCCACACACTGATTTAGCTTTGGACTAAATTGGGAGGCAGCAACTGGGTACCCCATATTCACATAATAGTAAGAACCAGATTACTTAGGAATCCTCTTCAGGGGGAGGATGCCTACTAAAGCCGGGCTGACAGGAAATACAGATGTAGCAGCACTATCCTTGAAATTATCATATACACTGTGCACACAATAATACATTATACCACATTACAGTCCCCCTTTGTGGTTCCCACAGTGATTTGGATCCCCTATGAAAGGTCTGCCCAACCCTGCTGGAGAATGGACAGCCAAGTACCCTACTGTACAAAGAGAGGAGCATGGGACTGGAGCCAGTGCTCAAATGATAATCCAGTGATTATCCTAGATCCCTTTCTAGAGTACTATGATATGACAGGATATAGATGTTAAATAACCAACGGGGTTGTTGATCCGGGTCTTGGAGTCAGGTAGGAACTTTCAAAACGTTGATTCAGGGATTATTCTGACTGCCATTATGGAGTCAGGAAGGAATTTTTTTCCCCAATGGGCTAAATTGGCTTCTGCCTCATTTTTTTTTGCCTTCCTCTGATTCAATAAGGCGGGGTGGAAACAGGCTGAACTAGATGGACATTTTCTCCCTTCAGCCTAACATACTATGTTACAGTGCTGTTTATTAGACACCCATCTAGTGGCTTGTTGAACCTCCCTTGGCTTTCTGAACTTGGATACTACTAGCAAATGTTCAAATGTCCATCCACAGGTCTCAGAGGATTTAGGGTGTGCCAAGAAAAGAAAACATTCTCTGCATCATTACTCCACTTACACTAGCCTGAACTGTTAACAGCAGAAGGGAAGGATTTGTTGATTTATGCTGCTTGCCCCAAATTCTGATCCTCCTATCAGCATGGTGCAACAAAAAAATCCGAATTTATTTGACAAGGTGATGTTTTTGCATTTCTCATTCATCCAATCTTTTGCCTTCCTCTTTCTCTTAGACAGTAATGGCACTGGAACTGGTTGTCTGCTGTTAGACTGGCCAACAAAATTGTAAAAAATTTTTGGTGCCAGAAATGTTACAACTGATTAAGTGTATATTTGGCCTATTATTTACGAATATGCAAACAGTTTCTCTCCATCAGCTATAGTTTCGGCGAATGCACATGGCCAGCCACGCCGTGTCACATCATCAATCTTATTAGTACATTTAGTTTGTCACAACCAGTAGTGAGGAACGGTTGTGTACATTTGTCGCCCAAGGTGTTGTGGGGTTTTATAGCTATACAATCGGTGTGTTCAGGAGTGTACCTAAAGGCTCAGGGGCCCGGGTGCAAAAGTTTAGCTTGGGCCCACCCCTTGTTGTAAATTGTTACATAGTCTACTTTGTTTTGTTCCTTGCATCACAATATTGTAGAAAGTAACACTAATTTGTACGGTATTTGTTTAATTATATCGATCATATGTGTAATATGGAATAGGGTAATAAAATTCAGTAGGTGCCTATATCACAGAAACTAGAGCTGATAGGGGAAAATGGATGGCATATTTAAAATCAGCACACGAAATATACCTTAGATCCGCTATCAAACGCTCTGCACCAAAATATGTGTTGGCCAGTGATTCATCGTTGAGTATTCTGACATGTTAGTTGGAGCACCAGCATTGTATTTGGCTGTAATTTGCTTGACTGTGCACTGCCTGTTCACCGGAACGATTCTTGATATCCTCATCTGTTCCCTTTCAGCATTGAGTTGTTTACATCCGCAAGCTTCCCTCTTGCTGGATGTTTTTTTCCTGATCACACCATTCTTGGTAAACGCTGCACACTGTTGCATAAGAAAACCTCACAAGGTTGGCAGTTTTTGAAATACTGGGACCAACTAGTCTAGCACTAATGACGAGACCTCATTGGATATTGCTCAGATAGCTCAATTTCCACATACTGGATTTTTTCACACTGAAACTGATCCATGGAAAGCTTGCTCACTTGTCATGTGTCTAATTTCTATACAGGAAAGCTCCAATCCTGAAAGGGGTGATGTCTCTCATAAAGTGTCTATTCAGATTATATGCAGGCTGTAACACTATTAAAACATTGATATACAAGGGGGTACCCAAAAGAAACAGAAATCTTCTTCAGGTGGGTGGTGTTAATAGTACAGGCTTCTATTCTTAGATGAATATCTGCTGAACCCTTATGAGGTGGTATGCCAGCCAACGTTGGTGGGGAAAGTTGCGATCAGCTGCAGTGATTTTTTTTCCCAAAAGTTATTCAGTTTTTCGACTATTTCGCGATAGCTGGTTCATAGAACAAGTGATGTCAAAGGTGAAAACAATGCTCATTGGTTTCTTTCCTGTGAGATGGATAGTGCACTTAGAATTTGTAGCACAGGGTCAGTCAACCAAAGTTTTTATCTGAAAGTTTTGAAAAGGTTGTGTCATGATGTACGGAGAAAAAGTCCAGATTTGTGGCAAACAGGCGACTGGGTCTGCCATCATAGAATGGTAGAGTTGAAAGGGGCCTCCACGGTCTTCCGGTCCAACCCCCTACGCAATGCAGAATACACTAAATCATCCCAGACAGATATTTGTCCAGCCTTTGTTTGAACGCTTCCATTAAAGGAGAACTCACCACTTCCCGTGGCAACCTGTTCCACTCATTGATAATCCTCACTGTCTAATATCTAATCTGTTTCTCCTTTCAGTTTCATCCCATTGCTTCTAGTCTTTCCTTGTGCAGATGAGAATAGGGCTGATCCCTCTGCACTGTGACAGCCCTTCAGATATTTGTAGACAGTCTCCTCTCAGCCTTCTTTTTATCTTGCTCCATGCGACCTTTTTTTATTTCCTCGGTTTAGAAGAGATCTCAAAGGAAAAGTTTCGCTGATATTGAAGAGGTAAAACAAAAAAACGACACAAGTACTAAAAGACATCAATAACGACGAGTTTAAAAGTGCTTTGAACAGAGGTGAAATTGGATGAATGTATTGCTTCAAATGGACAGAACTTTAAAGGAGACTGAAGTTTCAAAAGGTACAAATATATAGATGCACAATAAATGAATTCCTGAGCCTTTTGGGTTCCCCTCGTATTGTGTTTCTCATTCAAATACTGCTAACAATCCTTCCCATTCTCAGAGTACAGGGCTTTGCCGGAATTATCCTAATAATTGAAAGTTTCTATTACTTTATAGTAATGTCTCCTGCATGTGCTGCTTGTTATAATATGAAGGTGTGCGTCCAGTGATCGTAATTGCAGTTTAATTAGTGTCGCACATTATTTGTAGAAAGGTGAGATTATGCAGATTGATCACATGACATACTTTTTCCCGTAGCTGGATTATCTGCACAATCCAGAGTGTGTCAAATATGGAGACAATGACTCATGTATATATGTGATGCTGGAACAGGAAGGGCAGTCAGCTCTTTCCATGGCGGGCACTTCCAATAACACGACCCGTCTCTCTCCTGCCGAGCAGCACGTGGAAAATGAGGGATCCTGATTGAAATGAAATGATAAGCATCACATGGAGTAAAGAATGCAAATATAGTACTTATCTCTAATCAATGGCAACAATATTTTGAAAAAAATGTAGAGTTAACTGTTTGGTCTCACATGGGCGGATTTTGTCTGCGTATTACAGTCGCTTTTTTACATGCATATTGCGTGCTGCTAAAGGACCATTGATTTACCTTGCACCATTCAGATGTGCGTTTTTTTACAAGTGTGTTTGAAAAAACCCTGCATGCCCTATTTTGGTGCGTATTATACCCGTATGGGGGATTAAATTACATATTGCAAACTTTTTTGCGCAGTGAACGAGGGTGCTTTGCATGCATGCCTGTGCGCAATACTGTTCACATGGGCAGGGGAATCACCGCACCCTGATTTAAATGACTATTAAGCCAAATGAAGTGCTGGTGTGCGCGGGTTTGCGCAGCATTTTATGCATATCCGCATGTAAAATATGTGAGCATTTGTGTACCTCTCATAGACCCCTATGGGGCTCTTTGGTGCGCACATGTGCACAAAATAGAGAAGGCCCTGTTTTTTTTGGACACAAGAATCGCACGCATACAAAAAAGAAATGAAAATGAACCCACTGAAATCAATGGGTTCTCTGCGTATTACGTATTTTCCGCACGCAAAAACGCACTAAAATCCAGCTTCCTAGGGAAAGCCAAATGTGCATGTTACACGCTTATTTTCTGCATACTGCATTGCGCATAATAGGCAGACAACTAAAGTCTGTGTGAGTGAGGCCTAATTGGTCTTAAATGTTAGGGCTTCTTCAGACGACTATATGAGCAAATATGCACAACTCAGCGCCACGTATATGCACATGAGCGAGTCATTTTTGCGTGTGTATCGGCGCATAGTACTGTATTTTTTGTATGGCATGCTCACACAAAACACTCTTGCCCTGATTTACAAGGCTATTTGGTACAAATGGGTTCTTTTCCCCTCGGTTTTGATCAGTGTATTGCGCATTTGCATGGGCATTGACTGCGTATTTGTGCACCTTCCGTAGACTTCTATGAGGCCCTTGGTGTGAAAATATGCTGGAAAATTGAGCAGGTTCTACTTTTTTGCGTGAGCCAGGAATGCGAGCAAAAAACGTTCATGAGAACAAACCCATTGAAATCAATGGGTTATATTGTCTGTGTTTTGCATGTAAATATTTTACACGTGCAAAAACAAACGCAAATACAGTCGTCTGAAGAAGCCCTTAAACTGTGTATGTAATGACGAACCATTCCAAATGAGAATCAGGCAAAATAGTCATAGAACTCAAAGGATCAGAAGACTGGCAAATGATTTTACTGGTGTTAGGTACTTCACTTAACGGAATGGGTTGCTATGGTAACAAGCAAAGATACAACAATTTGGTTGCGTGCCAAACATTGTCATGGCAATTCGCACTGGGCATGTTCAGGGAGACTGTCGGTGATTGCTTACTCCCTTGGCTGAGAAGGGGAATTTTAGACTGCGACACAGGAAGTAGAGAGAGGAAGAGTGGCAGTGTAGAGTGAAGGAAGGAGTTGCATTCTGGGAGAGCAGCTCAATGACATTTATAGCAGAGAGAGCCAGCAATGTGGGCTTACTGAAGACTCAGAGCTCAGAGGACTTCAGAAGTCAGAGTAGCACTACTTTGTGGACAGAACGACACACACGAACAAGCATTGTGTAGATGGGGCAACGTTCTACAGATACCTAGGGATCATTTACAGTGGAGCAGCTGCTACAAAAGAAGCAGTGCCAGAAGTAAGTGGAATTGTTTGCTCTTCAGAAGTATCATCTGAGAAGACTGAATTAACAGGAGTGAGCGTATAACATAGTCGGATTGGAACCAGAAGCACTCCTGCAGTGATTTCGTAAGTGAGGGAGACCTCAGAAAACATCAGACATTGTGCAAACTTAAAGTAACTAGATACATACTTAGGAGGCCTGCTGATAGGGATTCAGGAATCAGGGTACTTTTACATTGCAATAGGCAGGCAGTTGTTCCGGCGGTCAGGCCGGAATAATCCCCAGCCCGTTCCACCTCCAATTATAGTAAATAGACAGTCATTCAATTTTTATGCATGCAGAAACTGAAAAACAAATGAATTTATCGTTTGTTGCTCAGTCGTCCATGCATTTACACTAAACGATAATCGTTCAAACTCTTGCTGTCTGCTGGCATCTGAACAATTTCTCGGCATGTGTAAAAAGGCCTTCAGGCCTCCTGCAGTTAAGCGATTTTGCACGCGATTTTTTGCACAGAAAATCGAACGCAGAAACCGTAACCATTAACGCTCATTGCTTTCATTGGACTCCTTCACATGGAGCATTTTTAGGCTCGCATTTCTGTTGGGCGAAAAAAATATGCGACATTTGCACACCCAAGGCCCCATTGGAGTTTAAGGGGCGTGCACATGCGCACTTGTACTGGACGAAATTGCGGACTGAACAGCACCATTTTGAGTGGATAATCAATAACAGCGGGGACTAATAAGGCTGGCCCGCCTTCAAATTAGGCTGGCCCACCTACTAATTAGGCTGCCCCATCTGTTCAAACATGGCGCTGTTGTGCCACGCCAGTGTGAATAGGACTGGCAGCGCATAAAAGTACAGTATAGGATCCTGGTTACACTCGCGAGAGTACATGATAACGCTCGAATCAGAGCACAATTACATCATGCTCTTGCAAGCGCAATTAATTCACGCTCATTCGCAGGAGGTCTATATGTTTGGCTGAGTAAAAGGATTGTGTTCTCTAGCTGGAACTATCCTGAGACCACGGGACATTTTACAAGAGTATCTTTGTTATAACTTCCCTAGGATTCAGTCCGCCGCGGAGCAGGTTCTATCTTCCAAGGACTGCGAGCGGTACGCTCCAATTTGCTGTATTCATAGTCTTTGGTAAAGTTCTGTTTCTTTGCTCTTCAAGAGGCGTTTGGTTAACTGTATAATACTACCGTAAGTGTAAGACAATGACACTGTTTACACAAGCATACAACTATCATTATTACACTTGTCTAGAAGTTAGTTAGGAACTACTTACAGTACCATAATTGTTTTTTCCTGTGTTTGAACTGCCTACTACATTACAAAATTCTCTTCTATTTCAGTTCTTTAGCTAAAATATGACACCGGGTGAAGCCTTGTATGGTCGGACATTTCTCCTGCAGCGGCTGAAATATAATATTACATGGAGACCATTCAGACAAATACCTAGCCATGTAATACATGAAGGGCTCAAGTGTCAAAGCAAGAGAAACTCTTAAAAAGCAGCTCTCTGTTTTGGCTCATAGAGAGCGGTACTGATTGGAGGACTCCCCTCTGACATCCCGATGACCTAAAATGGCATATGTACAAAGATTGTCTTCATCAAAGACAACTGCTTTAAACAGACTCAGTCTGGTAAAGCAGTGAAGTTATAGTTGGATGTTAGCTGCAATTTACATCTTCAATTCAAAGATAAGTTTTACATACTTCTCAAGCACATATATATTTCACAGCACTGCACAAAAATTGTCATCACTTAGGGCCCTTGTGTGTAATCTTGTAAATATGATACCTTTTAATGGCTAACAAAAATACATATTGGCCTTTTGCACAGGCCAATAAATCGTTCAGATTCCCGCATCCAGATGGAATCTGAACGATTATAGCTCAGTGAAAATGCATGCCCCAACTGAAAGACAAATGTGAATTTGTTCTCTACTCATCATTCATTTTCTGAATGCAATGAGGGATCAGCCCAACTAAACAGGCAGATGTTCACCTATGAATGACTGCCTGGTTACTATGAATAAAGGGGGGCGGGCCAGAGTGATCTCTGGCTCGCTCTGCCTTCATTGACTAGCAATGCTTGCTTCTGTGTAAAAACACAGTAATGATTATTGCTGGGATGACCTATCAGGCATCTGTGTCTAACAAGTCATCCCGTGTAAAAGGGCTTTTATATTGGGCCATGTCCCCACTGAGGCTCACAATCACAATTTCACCTATGAGGTTTTTTTATTAATTGTGTGGGAGTAAATCAAAACATAAACATAATAAACTCCATGTAGATGTTCACGTGAGGTGGTCAACGTTTTCAATCAAGAACACCCAGGAAGACAGCCAGTGAGGGCATGAATTGTCAGGAAACTGATTCAGAAGTTCATGGAAGCTGGTAGTGTCCAAAACAAACTGAGAACTAGTCTTTTGAGCAGTGTTTCTGAAGCCTAGGTGTCGACAGCTGCACTGTTTTCACAAAGAGTCCACATAAAAGCACCAGAAGACTGGCATTAGAGCATGGTGTGAGTCAACCAACTGTTGTAAAGATCTTCAAGACACACATGTGGCACCCATACAAATGACCAGTTCTTGAGTTGTCTTGGACATTACAAGTTTCCATGAACTTCTTAACAAAAAGAGAGACTTTATTGTATTTAAATCTGTGCCAATGCTGCTGTAATCACAGGACTTTATTAACTAGCTAGTCATATAAACTGACACATAACTGTACAGTGACATAAGCAGTTATCTGTCTGCTGCAGTAATTAAAGGAATTTGTGGCTGCATGTGAAGTAATCAACGAAACAGCACGCAGTACTCAATTTGAAGTAAAAAATACTTGGAGGTTTTTAAGTGGATCACTGGAGGTAATCTTTAAGTAATAAACTTCTGATTACTTGCAGCTCACATTAGGGGAAGCCCAATATAGATTAGTTTTACAACAAGAATCAGACTCATGTTGATAAAAAATATGTACTAAGTCTCATAGTGAAAGCTGCAAGCTTTAAGATCGAAAACAAAAGAAGCAGGTCAGTTCTGGGTCACAGAAGACATCTTGCATAGGAAACCCTAATCTATGGCTTCCATAGGCCCTAGTAGAGTACGTGGACAGGGGTTACCTTAATAGAAGCAATATGTCTAAAAATTCTACCTACAACCTGCAACTTTCCAATCTTAGTGATAACATAACAAGTACAGACCAATAGTTGCAAAACAGAAATACAAAACTCAGTTTGTGAACAACCGCTTTGAACAGAAAAATGCTACATTTGAGAAATGAGTGTTGGCATGAGAGCCCCATATTTGATTATAACATGTTGAAAACAAAATAATAGAGACCTATTTTTACCCCTACGAGCTCTGAACATGAAATTCTTCTTCCAAGTACTCAGAGCAAAGACTAGAAAAATGAATTGATTTCAGTGAAGTCAGATGGTTTTTACTTTAATGATACATGATCTGCTAAGTTTTGAATCAAGTCAATCAATTTTAACCCTTTAGTACCAGAGCCTGTTTGCAGTCAGTTTTTTCAGTGCTGAATTTCTAGAGCAATAACTTTTTATTTTTTTCTCTCAACATATGACGGCTTTTTTTGTGTGGGGCAAGTTGTATTTTTCAATTACATGATTTTGGGTACAATTACATGAATTTGGAAAAAAAAAGAAATTCCACCATTTCTTCTTTGGATTGCACTTTTACGGAATTCAGAATAATGTCTTAATATCATTCTCTAGGCCAGCACGATTCCGATGATACCATATTCATACAGTTTTTTTATGTTTTGCTATTTTTGAATGCTAAAAAAAAACATTTTTTTTTAATTTAAGATTTGCTTTTGTGTTGCTGCATTCCAAGAGCTATAACATTTTTATTTTTCCAGTAATGGAGCTCTTTAAGGGCTTTGTTTTTTGTGGGATGAGCTCTAGTCTTTATTTATTCCATTTTTGGGAACATCTAACATTTTGATAACTTATTATTCCATTTTTCCCTAGAGGCAAGATTAACAAAATCTGCAAAATCAAATTTTTATTTTTAACTGCATTCACTGTGTAGAAAAATTAATATGTTAAATTAATTCTGCAGGTCAGTATGATTACTTACATACCAAATTGATGTAGTTTTTTAATTTTTGTAACTTTTTTACACTTTAAAAAAAACTATTTTTTTTCCTATCGCCACAATCAAAGACCTCTAAAATTCTTTTTTTTTTGTCAACGATGCTTTGTGCAGAGTTTTTTCTGTGTGATTAGTCATACTTTTCAAAGGTTACCATTTGTTGATCCAGACAACTTTTTAATGACTTTCTATTCAATTTTTTGTAAGGCAAGACAGTTTAAAATGAGCTATTTTTGCCATGCTTTTTATATTTTTTTCACAGCTTACATGCAGATTAAATACCAAAATTATTTTTTGACAATTGTTTTACAGTTTTTTTCACTTTTATTACCTTTTTACTTAGGGGACTTGAATTTTCCCTACACTCTATAATTCTTATAATAGACTGCTATTCTTCAGTAAAGCAGTGCATTATATAGCCTATGAAGCTCAGCCAGGGGCTGAGCCCCATAGGCCACCATAGCTGGCAGACCTGGAAGCCATTGTCAAGCCTCTATGTGCCATCACAAACTATAGGACCCTGCTATCCCATTGTGGGGGTCTGGTGGATGACAGAGGAGGCCCCCTCCCTATCTCGGCCCTTTACATGCCATGTTCAAATTGACCAGAGCATGTAAAGGGTTGAACAGCAGGGATCAGAGGTTTCTCTAGTCCTAAGGTTCATCCGATGGCTAAGCACCTATTCCCCGTGGCACTGGAGACCTGTATCAGGCTTCTGATGCAACTCTGTAAAAGGCGCGTGCATCAGAATAAGAATCCTTCTTGACCATCGTAAAAACGTGTGTGGGCGGTTGTTAAGGGATTAACGGCATAAATTAAAAGGACATGTGAGAAAATGTTTCCCAGTTACTGAATGATATATTTTCTTGCATAGCATGTGGACTATCATTTCCTATTTGCTTTGATTTCTATAGGGTTTAAAGGGAAATTATCATACCAATATGGATGATACTGTTTTAAGATTGTCTGATGCTTATTTAGTAGAGTTGAGCAAACATACTCTGCAGAGCTTGATGCTCGTTCGAGCATCAGCGTACTTGATGGTGCTTGTTACTCGAATGAGCATCAAGCCGTGTTCGACCCCGCCCCAGTTTTTTGCACCTCCCCGCTGTGACGTGCCTGTTTTGCCCCCTCCCCCCCGCCGCGACGCTGACTGGCGAGAGAGAGAGAACAACCTAGAAAAAAAAAAAAAAGCTCGGCACCCGGCATCCCACATACAAAAATGCTCGAGTCTCCCATTGTAGTCAATGGGTTCGTTACTCGAGTAGCGCTCTCGAATTTTACGAAAAGCTTGACTCGAATAACGCGGACTCGAGCATTTGGGTGCTCACTCATCTCTATTATTTAGTGATGACATATGACAAATAGCTTCCAGATTCTCTTGCACATCGAATATTGCATCATTCTTTATGGCAGAACTATAATACTGATTACCTGTGTGGGATGGGGGGGGAAGGCTTATCCTGGCATCTCTGCTGATCAGCTGTTTGAAGGAGCCATGCCATGATCACATCCCTGCTGCCTCTTCTTAATGACTGTTAAAAATATTCCTCCAGTAAAAAATAAATTCCCCTTCAATTTCCCAAATCATTATCATTGTTTTTCATGTTACAGATATACAAGAGCTGCTAGCTCACATAACTATTGCCATGTCTCTTTCTTTCCTACTCATCATTTCTACAAAACTATGATCACACTCCTTTTTTACAGTAGAGAAAGAGACTTCATATCTGAATCAAAGCTGATGCTGCTGTAATCACTGGAGTTTATTAGTTAGCAAGTTGCAGCCTGTTAGTAAATTAATTTACCAAAAATATGCATTACTCCATTTTTGTAAAATTCTACATTACAGAATGCAATTTACACACTAAAATACATATACATGGACATTTGACTTCCAAGTATGTCTTAAAGGTTCCATAAAAGGTGGTGGGGATTTTATTTTTTTACTGGAGGAATATTTTAACAGTCATTAGGAAGAGGCAGCAGTAATATGATCATGCCATGGTTCCTTCAAACAGCTGATTAGCAGAGGTTTTAGGGTAAGACCCCCCCACCCCCACCCCACATACACAAAGGCAACCAGTATTATAGACCTAGAAAACCCCTTTTTGACAAATAGCACAGAAAAGTGGCAAATATACAAGAGACTGGCCCATTATAAGTCAGTGGAATCAGTAAGGAGTCGGTAGAATCAATTTCCAGACCAATATGTCATTGGAAACCATAAAATTCATGTGACCAGAACTTTAGAATTACTTCGCCCTTTTGTCTGATACTGTATCTTTCATGTTAGGTTTCTTTTGGATAGGCCTGGGAATCATGAAAAAAATCACTTCCCATACAAATAAGAGAACTATAGCTGTTAAAACTCATTTAAATATTTTAAACATCAAATGTGGTCTATCATGGTTTTGTATAACTGCCTCTCATCTTAATTAGAGCCTTTGGCAAAATAGTTTCCTGTGGTGCATATTAATTTCCAAAACATTATGCATTTGATATGAACCTAGTGTAATCTTACCTGTTATCTGCTAATCCAGTGCTCTGAAGTAGTTGAGATCATTATCGTTAAGCACTATTACAAAATTTGACTTCCTTATAGTTAATTAGACTATAATGAATCATAATATGAAATCTAAAAATTGATTTTAATTCATTGAAGCTGAAAAGAGGGAGCAATATAACAACCACCCTTATTACCTGTGGAAACGCAGCTTTTGCGCGATCATCTCCATTAAAAGCCTACTACGATATGCACCTTGGTATGTACTGTAAATTCAGGTTTCTAATTTAGCATTAAAATAAAGTGCTCTTTGCTGTTTGGAAGCTTCCTAGATAGGTACGTAGACATAGCAAATTGAATATCTAACAGGGAATTTCAAACTACTTCTGTATATGTCAAGGAAACCTATTATCTAATAAAGTCCTGTAATTACAGCAGCCTCTGCAATGTTTTTAGCAAGCAATCTCTGTTTTATAGCTTAAAAAGGCTATGAATGGCCGAAACGTAGCTTTTTAAATATGGATTAAATAAAAGCTCCTCTTTATAAGGACTACACCATCTATGTTGCCACTACTTCTACAATGTTTTAGAGAGGGTGTGACCAAAGCAGTGTACTAAATTAGAGGAGAGGAGTGAAAAAATTACATTCTGATCAGGGAGACCAGACAGAGACAGAGGTCTTTCCAGCATTTTGAAGGCATAGTGTAACTCCTGGCTACTTGCAATGCAGGGAACTGTAACATAGCTCCAATTGAGTGAATAGGGATGTGTTGCAGTTTCCCTAACAGTGGGTGGCCGGTAGCCTTGCTCTGCAGAGTGAGTCTGTGAAGGAACCACAGCACTTAACCCCGCTGTTGGACTCCCACAGTCATCATTTGCTAGTCTGTATACTCAATAGAACATTATTAGTAAAGTGTTCCATCAACCATATACTGTATACATGCAATATAAAACTTCAGAGTTGAAATGTTTTACACAATAAACATATTGTAATCTTTTACTTTTTGTAAGTATTTTTTTACCTTCATGTCTATTATGAAAACTGGAACACAACATCTATTTAATTTAGCAACTATTTTAATTCATTTGGGATAAGACAGGAAGACAATTATAACAATTTAAAAATAACTGTGGAACCCGGCCAAATCGTTATTAGGAGACACTCAAGACTGAATAGATTACTTGTCTTTTATATCACTCGGATTCAGAAGAGTGCAGAAGCCAGCACAGGCATGAGGCAACAAGAAGCGGTACCTGCCGGACATCACTTACCTGAGGGGTACTGATTTGGCAAATATAAAAACATGGCTTGTTCCGTGCCAGGACTAAATACTCTTCATGGTAATCCAATTGAACAAAAGCCCTTTATACAGTGTAATCGAGGCTACCTGATTGATTCTAGTATATAATAGTGAGTTCTGGAGCGACAGACAGAGGAAAAAATTCACATGGAATAAGTGAAGCACTTTGCTCGGAGGTGGATATGGGTTCTGGAGGTTATTCCCAAAACGGCAGACAATTTCTGGCAACTAATAAAAGGGGCATTTATGTGATATGTCAGCGGTTAGTGTAAAGCTTAAAAGAAATGAGATCATATGACCAGATAGCATTCTTTACCTGTCCCTGAGGGGCAGGAGTCATTCTGCTATTACTAGGAGCCATTGTTGTTGCTGCTATTTTACCAAAGAAAATGTGACACAGAATTGTTAAGTGATACTTGTGTGATTGTTGCTATCAAAATTGTGTCTTTTTACCTGCCAAATGGACAGGATTACAGGACACACTTAGAATACACATGTGTAACACAAGGACTGGGACAAAGGTCCCCCAAATCATTCCAATGAAGAACTGTTTTCTTTTAACCAGTGTGTAGTAGTAAGTCCCACGTAACAGCATAGGGTCAAGCATGGATCAGATCACTCAAACAGCAATTAACCTCTTACAGGTTTATACTCGAATGTTCTATCTTGGCTTTGTACTCCAATACGTCAACTCATCCGTCAAATTGTAACCACGAGTAAAGAAGCTGATTTACCATCTTGAATTACAGCTAAAACTGGGATAGTGCTAATTTTAATGGCTGTAAATGTCAGTACATAAAGGACAAGTCTCATAAATGTTATTTTTATTTTAACAAATCATACTTTAGTATGTGTGGTGGCAAAATTCTACAGAATATAAAATTAAAGGTGCATCACTACACAAAAATTAGCCATTAAGTGTTAAAAAAGTGGAGCCACAAAGCTGAGGTTTCATTACAGTAAACTACAAATTCATTCCACATCAGATTCACAAGGGTCTAGCAAGAAGAAATATGGAAATTATTTAGGAAGGGGCTCAAATTGATGGGATGGTGGTCGCTAGGGATCATTAGTGATTTCCTAAGGAAACTAAAAGAAGGAGGAAGGCGCTGCTTCCTGGTGTAAAAATACTAGGATGATACAATCTACATGAGGTGTAATCTGATGTACTAACCTGATGAGGTTGTGTATTTCAGGCATTTCCCCTATAAAAGTATATGGAGGAAAACAGTCAACTGCTGTTCCACCTGGAGAACCTCCACTTTCATATAGGAAATAGAATAATACTTGGGCAAAAGCAGTGGCGCAATTTCCATCCGACACTATTTCCAGTGTCTGTGTGGTACGGATGAGTGCATGATGGTCATCCAGAATAAAAAGATTCGAAGAAAATTTTTAGGGTAAAATCCATGAGTGAAATTATTATGTCATTCGGGACAGGAATCTTTATCATGCAATATAATAAATACATTATATGCTTCCGATGTATCCCATAGACTGAGGCCTATGGTGTGTCACCTATTTCTCAAATATGATGGGAATGTAATTTTGTAACTATTTCAGGCAGTAATATTGGTTATAGAACATTCATGTCTTGAAAGAAATGCATTGCAGGTATGGCTTTTACTCTAATAATTTTTCTTTTGAACCTTTGACTAGACAAATTATCATTCATTCGTTGGCACCTTGCTGACATTGGAAATAGTAATCGGCGACACCCAAGTTTAACCCTTTCCAATCCACTGTCTGACGTCTGAAGACATTCTGATTGAAAGCTGTACAGCTCCGATGTCGGAAGGTGTCCGGCAGGGTATTCTTACTGTATATTACTGGCCGTTCTGTTGTTTGGGGCCTCTTCAGCATGTCCCATACTGCAGTACTATCTCTAGCCAGCAGATGGTGCCATTGTATAATGGCAAAAAGATAAAGCCCCCTAGGAAACCCTGAATCCAAAATTGGATTGCAAAGGGTTAATGGAGATTATACAGCTACTATTATTCTTTCACTAAGGCATCATTCACACCGGCGCAAAGATTTTCTGCAGACCGTGTCAGGGCCACAGCGTGGCCGAAAATCATGTGAATGAGAGGCAGCCGTGACCAAGTCAACTCCTGTTTTAGTGCTCGTTCAGACAGCCAAGGCTGCGGCGCATATATGCCACAGCACTGGGATACCATCAGCCGGACGATGGGAGTTTAGCTCTGCTAAACTCCCATCCCCTTCCTGCCCCCTCTCTGCCTCTTGCTGGCTTACAACAAGGGGAGGATGTGGAAGCTTAGCAGAGCTAGTCCCTCCCCCTCTCCGTTCCAACCTATGGGAGCTGCGGCAAGGACTTTAATACACTAGCTCCCACCCTGTCTTGCCCTGTTCCTCACCCTCCCATTGCAGACAGCTGGCGAGGGGTGAAGAGGGGGAGAGAAGGGGGAGGGAGTTTAGCAGTCACGGGAATATGCCTATCTAAAATGATGTATTGGAAACCAATGCATCAGATGGGTAGCGTATATCGGCTGGCTGTGAAAATGTGACCTATATACGTTCATGTGAAAGAGCCCTAAGAAAAGAGCATTTCTGAGGGTCAAGAGGCAGATCTATTTTTAAGTACTCAACAAGTCACAATCAGAGAGGAGCCTGGCAATAAAACATATAGCCTTGGCTTCCAGAATCCATTATATATGGCCTGATGACAAGGTTATCTACTTTTTTTTCCAGTTTCCAAAGAAGAGTATGGGAGCTTCCAGCGTATCTCAGCAAAAGATAAGGCAAGATCTATCTCTTGACACAGGGTATAAAATCAGTGACCGATAATGGTCACCTATGTGCTATATTTCGTGGCATCATTTTTTACATGCCAAAAATTCGACCATATGAAGGAATACATTGGAATCCAATGCTTCACATGGTCGCAATTTTTGAGCAATTTTTTTTTTCGCGGCTAAATAGTGACATACATGCAGTCATGTGAATAAGGCCCTACTGAGAGGATTTCTCCCACCCTCTACAAGTTTCTTTATCTGGACTTTCATTTTTCCGTTCACTTGGACAGCGATATGTAAAATCTCTCTGTTACTTTTATTTCTTTTAAATTTTTACATTTGTTCATGGTTCCAAGCAGTTATGGCTATTTATTTACACGCAGAACTGAGGTTGTAATGCAGTTATGGTAGGTATGCAGATGGGAGATGATGATACAATGGCTCTGCAGTGCCATTTATTGGATCTTAGATTCCTTATAAGTAAATAACCGATCTTCTAACTTCTGTTTCAAGGACTGCTAGAAGGTCGGTGACTAACACTCATCTCTGCACACTTTACACTTCCTGCTAATACCCCCACTGCCTTTTTCACTTACCACCAATATGTTAGTGCTCCCACGAAGTGATAATACCCCCTCTGTTATCTCACAAAGTAATGGTGATCTCTCTGTGGCATCAAAAAGTGATAGTGTTTACTCCATGCCCTACAAAATAAATGCCCCCACTGTGGCCTCAATAAGGTATAGTGATCTTCTCTGTGACTCCATTTAGGTATCTGCTCTGTAGCCTCATTTAGTTATAGTATTTCCTACTGTGGCCTACAGTTAGGGTTGCCACCCGGCTGGTAATCCACCGGCCTGGCGGTATTTTTTCTGTCAGGCCGGTGCCGGTATTTTTTTTTACCGGCCCTATTACAGGCCGGTATTTTCAGATCCTGCACTGCCCCCTAGTGCTGGTTAACCCTCCTCCCGCAGTCCTGAAATCAGGGGAAACATAAACATGAGAGCCGGCAGCTTCCAGGACCGCCGATGATGTAATGTCATGTGATACCCTGTGTGGGAGGAGTCAGAGATCACATGACAACAGGGAGCTCAGTAATTGTAAAATTCTGCAGGTGTGTGTGTGTGTGTATGTCTGTCTGTCTGTCTTGGAGCTGTGTGTGGGGGTCAGGATGATGTAGCAGAGCTGTGTGTGTGATGTCTGGGGGTCAGGATGGATGTAGTAGAGCTATGTGTTTCATGTGTGGGGTTCAAGTTGGATGTAGCTGAGCTGTGTGTGTGATGTGTGGGGATCAGAATGGATATAGAGGTGTCGTGTGTGTAGTGTGGGGATCAGGATGGATGTAGTAGAGCTGTGTGTGTGAAGTGTGTGGGTCAGGATGGATGTAGTAGAGCTGTGTGTGTTATGTCTGGGGATCAAGATGGATGTAGCAGAGCTGTGTGTGTGATGTCTGGGGATTAGGGTGGATGTAGCGGTGTTGTGTGTGTGTGTGATGTCTGGGGATCAAGATGGATGTAGCAGAGCTGTGTGTGTGATGTCTGGGGATTAGGGTGGATGTAGCGGTGTTGTGTGTGTGTGTGATGTGTGGGGGTCAGGATGGATGTAGTGAAGTTGTGTGTGTGCGATGTGTGGGGGTCAGGATGGATGTCCGGCCGGCGCTGCAGTGACAGTGTCGAGACCCAAGGAGGAGAGTGAAGGAGCAGTACATGCGGTACAAGGTATGTATCATGTACTTCATATAATGTGTGTTTAGCTGGTATATGTTATACCAGCTATACATATAAGTACATACAGGACATATCTACCTTACATCAGCATCACTATATACAGGGGAGGTATATCTCCTGTATATGGTGATATGGACCATGCTGGGGTAACCTGGGTATCTCATGTATATAATCATATATGTGTAGATTGTATGCGAGCGTCTGCAGCGTGTTCTCGCGAGTAGATGACGTGTCATTCACACTAATCTGGATCCCGCTGGTCTGGATCCCGTGCATGCGCACAGCCACTGGATGGGATCCAGGAGATAAAGGAGGAAAAAAATGCTGTGATAAGCAACACCCCGGCCGGTATTTTTTCGTGACAAAGGTATAGTGCCTCTCTGTGGCCTCACCTAGGTATAGTGTCCTCTATGTGGTGACAGTTATAGTGTGGCCCAACTTAGATATAGTGCCCCTTCTTGTAGCCCCACTTATGTATAGTTATCCCTCGGTGCCCTATGCAGCACTGTTTTATTCAGAACATAACCCAGGGAAAGGAGTTGGGTTATTCTTTGAATAGAGCAGAATGGCGTCCTGCAGCAGACCTGTGAGATAGTGTGAGTTCCTACTGATGCTAGAGTTATACAAGCTCATGGTTAATAACATAAAAAATGAATACTGACACCAACCTCTTGAAGTTCTTACGGCTGGATCAGTGGCTTACTGGCTGGGTCGCTAAAAAATGCAGAGACACCCTACATACTGATCAGGAGAAACAGAAATAACTGAGCGAACTCACTGGGCTGTTTCCATATTGCCTATAGACTATAATAGAGAGTAAATGCTCATGGGGGGCTACCTCTTCACTGTAAATGCAGAAATTAGGACACCGAATGTTATGTGTGGCCCTTGGATAAAGTCAAGAGTTGCATCTGAAGCCCACGTTAAATGGTAGATTGACCATGCGATGAAAAGCCATGTATAAAGGCTTTATAATGACAGTGCTGTTGGTATTCTCCTCTAGGACTGAAATTACAATTGGTGCCTGACCCAAATATACTACAGTCCTCATTAACATCAATTGGCAAATGATACACTAAACAATGGTTTGCACAATACAAAGTAGACTCCTACTCTATATGTAACTTCATCACAGCTTCTGTTGCCCTTCATTGAATTTCTTAACCACAATAAGTAAAAAGTCTTAAACTTTTTCTTGGACAATAAGAGAATCTAATTGTGAAATAACCTAATAAAACATGCTGTGTGTGGTTTGTTGCTAATCATGCAAATAATTTTTCCACTTGTTCCTGCAAGAAAATGGAGTTTTGGCCAAAGTTATTTTATTTCTTTCAAATGACTAAATAAAACCAATGATTATACTACTATGCCTGAGCCAAGATCCCGTCCACACTGCATATCAGCTTGGGGTAATACACTGGAAGACGCCTTAACTAATTATAATGTGTGATGACTTACATGAGGAGATAGAAAGCGTTGATTGCATGAAAGAACCTTAATTGGGGCATTTAATATGATTGTAATTGAAATTTACAATCAAGACTTTTATTTGCTTTTTTATTAATTCTTATTACTTTAATTCTGTTACATGGAGGTCCAAAAATAGCTGGATGGTTCTAATTCTAGAACTAATTTGTTCTCTAGATTTCAAGTGACAAAAAGATCGTACATAATCCTTGTGAAAACTTTTGAGCCAGTCCGATGAAGTGGTCAACTAAATTTATACTTTGAACATTTGAAGGTGAACTACATATGATTGTCCAACACATGTTAAGACGACCACACAGGAACCGTTCCTACAGTTCCAACTGGGCCATGCCTAAATAATTATGAATGAGTCAATTATAATTGGGCTTTGTGATCATGTGGGGGTCAATCCCATTTTACCAGAAATGTTACAGAGTACAGGCAGTTGTAATTGAATAGTACAATAGTGAGCCAAGTGCAAGACACATTATAATTGTACTAGGGGAACTGCCAAGCATCTGTATCTTCCCAGCGAGGGGCTGGCAGAAGTGCAATAGTAATTCTTTTATCACACACTCAGTGAGAGACTGTAATAGCGCTGGGACTGCTGGGTAACATTAGACCCCACCCACACAGTATTTAGCCCTTTAGTGACCAAGCAGCATAAATATACAGCGTTTGGTCCTGGGCTTTAAGCCCACTCCATAGTATATATATGTAGTGTACAGGACTGTACACTCCATAATAAAATGTGGACTCTGATGTAAAGTAATGCATATGTCACTTTAAGACTGTTGATTTATTGTAGTTGAAACGCACTTTGTCTAGGGAAGCTCAACTTAGGTTAGAGGTATGGGTCAGGTAGTCAGGAGATAGGTGGCCTGCTATTGGTAGACAGATCCTTCTCACGGGTTGGTTGGACTAGTTGGTATAAAAGAGAGGGGTGTGGTAGTCTAAGGCAGTTCTCAGGAGAGGAAAAGAAGAAGAATGGAGTGCTAGCAAGAAGGAGTAAAAGCTGAGAAACAGTGCAGTGAGAAGGGGAAGAAAGTGTGAGTACCCAAAGTTGTGTAATATTTTCAGAGAGAGTAAAAGGAGCTAAAGAAAAAAGGAGTTTCAGCAAGCTAAGAAGAGAGACAAAATCAGAAGAATCAGCAAGGACCTAAAGTAACTGTAATGAACTAGAGGAGAAGCTTTATAATTGAAAGAATAGAAGAAACAAAGAAAGAGAAAAGCAGGAGGGCAAAGCATAGAGGACAGAAACGAATCCTGTGCTTATTTACTGTTAGAGAGCCCATCAGTGTTCAAATAGGATGTCTGCACTTCATGCCTGCATTTATTCAAATAGTTGTCCTGGAACTGCCTAAGAAAAGTCTACCTCAAAATAAAGTACCATATATACTCGAGTATAAGCCTAGTTTTTCAGCACATTTTTTTGTGCTGAAAAAGCCCCGTCGGCTTATACTCAAGTCAGGGAAGGGTTCAAAAACAGCAAAAAAACTATATAGCTAGGCTTATACTCGAGTCAATAAATTTTACCAGTGTGTTTTGGTAAAACTTGTTGACTCGGCTTATACTCGGGTCAGCTAATACTCGAGTACATACGGTAATTTTGATTGTTTTGAAGAAACTGGAACATCGTTTTCTCTACAGCAATAAATTGTTTCATGTTTTCCCTGTTTCATTCTGCCTCATGGAGTCCCTTCCCACCACCAAACACCTGCACTGAGGTATCACACTACACTTCAGGGTAAAGAAATGTTTTATTTTCTCATTTTTATATTATTATTTTGTCCGGCATAGTCCTTGGCCTGTATATGGACTGGCGTCACAAACTTAACAAATAACATCTTACTCTTCCCGACTTTGCAGGTGGCACCCAAAACCCAATAACTAAAATTATTTTGCTTCCCAACTTTGCACCGCCTTCCGCTAATGATGGAAAGCAGTGTAGCTACGGTGACCACCACCATAGCTGCCCACCTCACTGCAGTCTGGCTGGTTGCATATATGGTGCAGGTTTAAAGCTCCTGCTGTAACAGCTGAGAGTGGAAATACCTCTGCTCCCGACTGTTTTACCCACTCCTGCACAACTTGGCAGTAGGTAGGGAAACCTCTTGGCGCTGCAGATAGATTTTTAGCAGCTCACTTTGTAAGTAAACTGCTAAAAACCTATTCTATAGTTTAATGATTATACTATTTTGCAAACCCAAGTCTGCTAGTGAACAGATATGAGCATGAACCTGAGTTGGTTCATGCTGCTCTTTAGACACAGAATGTGTATGCACGCTTTTAAAAAAAAAAAAAAACATTATTGTGCACATTGCTGCACTATATAGGCAGTATATACTTACGAACCTAAGAAAAAGCCCAAGCACAATCATATTTTACCCTTTTTACTAATCCAGTGAAAAAAATCTAAATTCCCCCACAAAACACTTTTTAATAAAAAAAATGTGACCCAAACAATTTAAATATTTAGATGTCTATCCAATGTGGTGGAATATGTAAAAAATAATCAAAAAGGATTGCCAGAATTACTATTTTTCATCCATCTACAATATAAAGTTACTATGGGCTCCGTCACACGGGCATATTTTAGATCAGTATTTTGTAAACCAAAACCAGAAGTGGAACTTACTGAGAGAAAGTATATTGGAAAGATTTGCATGTTTTCCAAATTTTGAACCCACTCCTGGTTTTGGCTCACAAAATACTGCAGAAAAAAATATGCCCGTTTGAAGGAGCCTTTAGGAATCAAAAACAAAAACACATGTCGCCTAAAATGGTATTAGTGAAAACTACAACTCTTTCTGTGAAAAACAAAACCGTTATATGGCGCCATAGGTGGAAAAATAAAAAAACTATGGGTCTAAGCGTGCCTACCCACTTGCGATTTTTTTTCCTGTGATGTTTTGCGTTTTTTCTCAAGAGCAATTAGTATAGAATGTGTTCTTGTCCATCTGGGGTTTTTTTTCCGTTTCGTGGGGTTTTTCACATAGGAACTGTCAGTTGCATATGTGTCCTTATTTTTCTCTTAATGCACCCATGATTGTCAATGGAGGGCTGCAAAAAACGCGCGAAAAAGGCCGCGTTTTTCACGCGCGAAAATCGGCAACGCAAGTGGGTAGGCGCCCTTAGAATGAAGCGATGCAAGTTCAGGGATTAAACAGATGGGTGCATGCACTAACACATTCGTAGATGGAGCATATTAACACATGAACCAGTGAGTTTTTAAAAGTTTTTTTTCTTTAACTGTTCAAACTCCGCTCTATTGCACGTGAGCTTGAAAAAAAACTCAAGAAGATAGTTCCTGCCCTATTTTTCTCGCACACAGAAAAGCTACATGTGAGAAAGATAGGGCAAGTCCTATTTTTTGCGGCAAAACTGGAAAAAAATCACCGTCATCTGAAGAAGCCCTAAGTTTGTGTAACATCTGCATGGGACATGCTGCATACGTAACCTGAAACACTACACTACTGCACACCAAATATTAAAAAATAATAAAGACAACAGCACTATGGAAACAAACTCCCCCTTATGACCTAAACCCAGGGTAGGGACCTGCCTATCCACAGATAACCCAACCACATACCTTGGCCACTAATTGATCCTACGAGGGATAGGGGAATAACACAGAAAAAAAGATGAAACAAATATAAACTGCTGTACTCAGCTTTGCGTAGCCACAGGTAAACAGGGGAACCAGCTTCAAGCTTCTGGCTTCCTCCACAGCCAATGGCTGACTGAAAATAAACTGCACCCAAGCCAAGCCCCAGGCCAGGCTAAGTAGCCCTAGCAAAATACCCACAGGTGAGACCAAGCATGTCTCACCTAATACCACTCCCACCAGAGTCAGAAGACAGAAACACACACAAAACCTGCACCAGACTATCTAGCAGGGAAGCGATCCCAGAACCGCCACAACAGTACCTTCCCTTTTAGAACCAGGTCGTTTCGGAATCAGTCTATGAAAATTTTTTATAAGCTGATCTGCATGGACATCTGCAGCCAGAACCCATGTCCTCTCCTCAGGACCATAACGACGCCAATACACTAAATACTATTTAGATTTCCTAAACCGACGAGAGTCCACTATGCAAGTTATTTCAAATTGAATATCTCCATTAAATTTCCAAATGAAATGATACAGGATTAATTTTTCCATCGATTTTGAAAGGACCAATAAATTGTGGACCTAACTTGAAGGGCTGTTGTTTGAGTTTTATGTTCTTAGTCAACAACCAAATCAAGTCTCCCACCAAGAAATCCATTCCCTCAGAATGCCTTTGAAATTTTGAACCCGCTTGAAATTTTGAACTGTCCTTCAAAGATTCTTCTGAATATTTTCCCACACCACCTCGATGTTAGAGGAGAACTCATTCTCCTCTGGCACCTCCAAGACCTTTTCAGAAAAGGGACCAAAACATGGATGGAACCCAAAATTGCAAAAGAAAGGCGACGTGCCCCTGGATTTTAACGATCTATTGTTCAAAGCAAGTTCAGCTAAAAGCAAAGACCCCGACCAATCCTCCTGATTTTCTGGGACATAGCACCGCGAGTATTTCGGTGAATTCCCAATCGAGAGCAAACAAAATGTCAGAATCTGTAAACTAACTGAACCCTGTGATCAGAGACGATATTCACTGGTAAACCTTGTAATCTCACAATATGAGTAATGAACAATCTAGCCAAGGTTTTAACATTAGGAAGACTGGGAAGAGCCGCATTTTGCTAAACTGATCAATCACAACCCAGATGTCAGTGTTACCCTCAGAAGGTGGCAAATCCATAATAAAATCCATAGACAAATGAGTCCAGGGTTTCACAGGTATAGGCAAAGGCATCAACCTCCCAGCAGCTAATTTTGCTTTGGCACAAACCTCATAAGAAGAGACAAAACTGAATACATCTCGCTGTAATGACGACCACCAAACAATTCTTGTAAATTATTTTTGGGTAGTATTAATCCCCGAATGACCAGCTAACACAGAACTATGTACTTCAGACAGCAACAGACACTGAGAGATTCACAGTATGGCAAATATGACTTCATTAATTCCTGGCCAAAGATGCTGATCGCCTAGTGAGACCTATAGAGGCCCCAGAACCCTGGGCACCCACAACTGCATATTTTATATATTAGTAAAATAAAAGAGTTTATCAGGGCAGATGTTCTTCAAGCACTATTTGCCTATTTAGTGACCCCATCAATACAACACCAAATTAAATCTTACTTGACATTATCACATACAGTACCTGATCCACAAAAGCAGTCTAAAGTCCTAAATATACTAAGTCTAGCATGTATCTGTTTTTCTTAGCCTGTGGAATGGTTAGCATACTTGTTTGCCTGTGTCTAACCCTGTAAAAGCTTTAAACAGAAACTGCCAGCACCATCTCACCCCTAAAACTGACTTCATTGGCTCACTTCAGATGAAAAATTTGATAAATTAAAATCACTTTTAATGTCCTCTATTATCCTAATGAACCCATATACCTCCGCAATTAGTTTCCAAAGTTATCCAACTCTGTATGCAGATCAGCAGAGAAGAGTCTTCTGGCCGAGAAGAGTCACACTAATACACTGGGATTCCTGTGCAGTGGAGGATGCATTGAGCTGTCTATCAAGAGAGAGACAGTGTGGTTAGCTGGGAAGCTCACGAATCAGCATGACTCATCTCAGCAAGATGACTGTTCTTTGCTAATTTGCATATGGTGCAGTATAACTTTGGAACCTAAAGCCTGAGATACATGGAATTATCAGGAATGGAGACAGCGTTGGAAGTGATTGATTTTTCATCCCTTGCCAGCTAGGGAAGTTAGCTTCAAGTGTGAAATGGTGACAGCGGGTGAATGAAGCTTTGACTGAGAGAAATAGGATGGAAGAACTGCAGATCCTGTAACAGGCACTTTACTCATACTAAATGTGGGCCCTGCTTAAAGGGGTTGCCCGAGACTGATATGTTATATTAATTCAAATATTACATAGTAATATCGTATGCTAGGCTGAAAAAAGACAAAAGTACAATCAGTTCAGCCTATTTTCACCCTCCCACGTTGATCCAGAGGAAGGCAAAAAAAAAATACAAATGAAGAAGAAGACAATATACCCCATTTTGGGGGAAAGAAAACCTTCCCAACTTCATAATGGCAGTCAGAATAATCCGTTGATCAATACTCTTCAGAGAAAAATTCCTTCTTGACTCCAAGTCCAGCAGTCGGAAAATCCCTGAATCAACAACCATTCTAACTATTTAACGTCTATATGCTGTAATTTTCCTCTACCGATTTTGCCATCACCACATCCTCAGACAGAGTTCCACAGTCTGACTGCTCTTGCAGTAAAGAACCTCCTTCTACGTTGGTGATTAAACCATCTTCACATAGAGAATGCCCTCTTGTTACCGTCGCAGTCCTGGCTATAAACAGATCCTGGGAGAGATCCTTGTATTGTCCCCTAATGTATTTATTCATGGTTATTTGGGCGCCCCTCAACTGTCTTTTTTCTAGGGTGAATAATCACAATTTTGATAGCTTCTCTGGGTATTCCAGTCATCTTATTATGTTTATTCATTTAGTAACCTTTCTTTGAACCCCCTTAAACACTGCAACATCTTTCCTGAGCACTGGTGACCAGAACTGTATACAATATTCCATGTGACGCCTGACAAGTGCCTTATATAGTGGAAGAATAATGTTCTCATCCCTCGCCTCTGTACGTCTTTTATTGCACCCAAGACTTTATTTGCCTTAGTAGCAGCTGACTGGCATTGATAGCTCCATTTAAGTCTACAGTCCACTAGTACCCCCAGCTTTTTTTTCCATATCACTTATCCCTAGCAATACACCATTTAGTGTATATTGGTGGCAGCCTTTCTCCTGCCCATGTGCATAACCTTACATTTATTAATGTTGAACTTCATTTGCCATTTTTCTTCCCCAGCTTATCTAGGTTTATTTGCAGCCATACATTGTCTTCTGTTGTATTGATTCTCTTGTATAATTTCATATCCTCTGCAAATATTGATATTTTACTGTGCAGTCCTTCAATCAGGTCATTGATAACTATATTGAACAGAATGGGGCCTAATACTAAACCCTGTGGCACCCCGCTAGCAACAGTGGCCCAATCAGAGTATGAGACATTTATTATCACCCTCTGCTTTCTGTCTCTGAGCCAATTCTTTACCCAACTACACACGTTTTTGCTCAGTCTGAGCTGTCTCATTTTATATATTAACTAGAGATGAGCGAGCACCAAAATGCTCGGGTGCTCGTTGCTCGAGTCGAGCTTTCTGCGATTCTCGAGAGTTCGTTTCGAGTAACGAACCCCATTGAAGTCAATGGGGGACTCGAGCATTTTTGTATATGACCGATGCTTGCTAAGGTTTTCATTTGTGAAAATCTGCAAAACCTACGAAAGTGATGGAAACGACACAGAAACGGATAGGGCAGGCGAGGGGCAACATGCTGGCCTGCATCTCAGGTTCCCAGGTCTCACTATTAAGCCACAATAGCGGCAAGAGTTGCCCCCCCTCCTAACAATATTTACTTCGGACAAACCCTCATTAGCAAGGCACACCTTAGCTAAGCACCACACTACCTCCAACCAAGCACAATCACCGCCTGCGGGACACACTGCTGCCTCTTTTCCTGGGTTACATGCTGTCCAACCCCCCACCCCACACGACCCTGTGACCGGAGCGCTCACAAAAGTGCCCCTGCGCAGCCTTCAGCTGCCCTCATGCCACACAAGCTGGCTTCATAGCCACACCACCCTCATGTCTGTTTATAAGTGCGTCTGCTATGAGGAGGAACCGGAGGCACACACTGCAGAGGGTTGGCAGGGCCAGGTAGCGACCCTCTTTGAAAGTGTGGGTGATAGCCCACAATGCTGTTGAGAATTGATAATAGATTGACGTTCAATCTTCATTCCAATCCTGTGCCACCTCTGTCAGGAGCTGCAAACGTGGGCATAAAGGGAACTCCGTTGCCAGCCCAGCACTTCTACACATCTCCACAATGCAGCAATACTCGGTGTGGGAAGTATGTGAGCGGGCCCTGGGTCAGCCTCTGTCCCAGCAAACACCTTGTGTGGCCCAAGGTGCTGCGAGTGACATAGCAATGGGGACTCCATGTGTCCACACACTACTCATTCTGTTTGGGTGTCGGATACCTCATCGACAACGCAAGGGGTAAACCATCTGCACTCTGCACCCTACCCAAGTCTGTCAGTGTTTTGGGGACAGACAGGTACAACTCCACTATGGCAAGTCTGTGTGCACCCACAGCATGGGTGGCTAGCAGGAACCCACAGACGGTACATAAAGAAATCCCATTGCAGTGCCCCGGATAGCTGAGATTACGTGAGAGGAAATACATGTTGGCTGTGGCCCACACTCCATGCCCTAGACATTCTGGGCTTTTTTTTAAAGTGCCAGGCAGGTACAACTCCGCTATGGCAAGTCTGTGTGCACCCACAGCATGGGTGGGTCCCAGAAACCCAGAGAAGGTATATAAAGAAATTCCATTGCAGTGCCCCGGATAGCTGTGGTAACGTGAGAGAAAATACATGTTGACTTCGGCCCACACTCCATGCCCTAGTCAGTCAGTGTTTTTTTTGGGGCCAGATAGGTAGAACACCGCGATGGGAAAACTTAGTGCACCCATTGCAGTACCCCGGATAGCTGAGGTTACATAAGAGGAAATACATGTTGGCTGCGGCCCACACGCCATGCCCTAGACATTCTGTTTTTTTTTTTTAAATGCCAGGCACTCTCATCAGAATGTGTCATTTTCATAGAGTGAGGAGGCTGGGAGGAAGGAGGAGCAGCAGCCAGAGGATTCAGAGTTGCAGCAGTGGACGGCGTAGAAGATAGGGTAGTCAATACATTGCTGGATGCATTTTCTGCCATCCACGACAGGGCCTGCTCACACTGTTTAGTTTGTAATAAAGGTCTACCATGTGGACCCAAAAATAGTGATATGAAGCTGGGGACCCCAGAAACTTGCCTCTCTCCTAATCCCGCAGCAGCCGGCTGCGATGCTCCTGGACCAGGAACTCGGCCTGTGCCCACACCCTCACTTGGACCTCCGCGTCCTCGTCCTTGCCCGCGTCCACGTCCTCTAAGCCTACCCCTACCCCTCAGCATGGTGGATTATGAATAGAGCAGACACAGAGCGGTCTGAATAATTATGCAATTATTGGCGTGCAGTTGGAGGCTGACAAAGGTTATGTAACGCACACTGCAGTCCGTAAAAAATTATATGCAAGGCTGCAAAAAGGCCTAGCTGGGTAATAGTGAGGCAACTCCCAGCAGCCACGTAGTATAATGCACACGGTCACAGGTAGCCCTAAGAAGGAACTTTTTTTCAAATTTTTTTGAAAAAACTAACAGCCTAGAGAGCGCGTATATGTCTTTCCCTCTATCAGGGGCTGTCGCCCCCACGCTGTGCGTAAATTTGCAGGCACACACAGAGCGGTGTAAAAAATATGCAATTATCGGCCTGCAGTTGGAGGCTCACAGCGGTTATGTAACGCACACTGCAGTCCCAAAAAAATTATATGCAAGGCTGCAAAAAGGCCTAGCTGGGTAATAGTGAGGCAACTCCCAGCAGCCATGCAGTAAAATGCACACGGTCACAGGTAGCCCTAAGAAGAACCTTTTTCGGGGTACTTGTTGACAGGATTCTACATTACCACTGTCCCTGCCTCACCAGTACTGTCCCTATACTCTGTATAATTGACTGCAGACTGAGAACGCAATAGTCTGCACAGCCCAAGATGAAAAAAAAAATTGTACAAAACTGCTCCCAGCAGCCACAACAATAATGCACATGGTCAGATGTGGCCCTAAGAAGGACCATTGGGGTTCTTGAAGACGCAAACAGTAGCCTAACACTCTCCCTATAGCAGGAACAGCACTCTCCCTAATCTCTGCCAGAGTGTGTCTGAGGCGAGCCGCGGGCGGGTTCGCTTTAAGTACTCTGCGGTCACTTGACCTCACCAGCCACTCACTGCAGGGGGGTGGAATAGGGCTGGAACGTCACAGGAGGAAGTTGTAATGCCTTCCCTGCATGTCTATTGGCCAGAAAATGGCGCAAAACATGCAGGGAAGGAAATGGAATTGACTCGAGTACCGCGTAGTGCTCGTCTCGAGTAACGAGTATCTCGAGTACCCTAATACTCGAGCGAGCATCAAGCTCGGACGAGTACGTTCGCTCATCTCTAATATTAACCTATCATGCAGCATGGTGTCAAATGCTTTTGAAGAATCCAGATATACAACATTAATAGACTCTCCCAGGTCCAGCCTAGAACTTACTTCATTGTAGAAGCTGATCAAGTTGGTTTGACATGATCGACCCGTCATGAACCCGTGCTGATGAGGAGTTATACTATTGTTTTCCTCGAGGTATTCCAGGATAGCAACCCCTTGAATATTTTTCCAATTATTGAAGTGAGACTTACGGGCCTGTAGTTACCAGGCTCTCTTCTTGACCCCTTCTTTTATATTGTAACCACATTGGCAATGCACGAATCTAGCAGTACATTCCCGGTCTCAATCGAGTCCTTAAATATAAGAAAATGGTGGTCTGTCTATCACGTCACTCAGGCCCCTTTTTCTGTCGTGAATATACTTTAGAAAAAACTTTTTAATATATTCGCCCCCCCCCCCATCATCTTCTATGGTTTCTCCTGCGTTATTTGTTAAAGGGCCAGTGCTTTCAGTGCAAATCCTTTTACCGTTTATATAATTGAAAAATAGTTTAGGGTTATTCTTGCTCTCATTGGCAATCAGTCTCTCTGCCTCCTCCTTTGCTATTTTTATCTTTTTCTTACATAATTTGTTTTTTTCCTTGTATGTTATTAGCGCTTCTTCACTGCCTTCTTGTTTTAGTAAGTTAAACACTTTCGTTTTTTCACTTATTGCCCCCCCATACAGTCTTGTTGATCCACATTGGTTTCCTTTTATTTGTAGTTCTTTTAATTTTGAAGGGTATGAGGTATTTAGAATGTTTGAAGGGTTTGAGTTATTTAGAATGTTTTTAAACTTTTCCCATCTGTCACCTGTACTGTTATGTTTGAGGACATTGTCCCATTTAATGTTGCCGAGATTAATTCTGAGCTAATCAAAGTTTGCTTTACTAAAGTTTCATTTTTTGTCACTCCCTGATAAGCCTTTCTATTGAATGACAGCTGGAATTAATTATAATGTAGTCCCTATTTCCCAAGTGGCCCTCAACCTGCACCCCCATGATGCTGTCCGGTCTGTTGGTTAATAATAAGTCCAGAATGGCCCTCCCTCTAGTTGGCTCCCATGCAAGTTGGGTAGGGTAGTTATCTGTAATTGTTCTAAAGAATCATGCTTGTGAGATTTTCAGGTTTTATCTTCCAATATTATATCCAGATAATTAAAGTCCCCCATAATAATTACTTCATTGTGGTTTGACACCTTTTCTATTTGTTTTAGTAATAAGTTTTCAGTATTTTCTGTTATTTTTGGTGGCCTATAGCAAATCCTTATCAGGATTTTATTAGTTTTTCCTTCTTGCATTTCTACCCATGGAGAATCCACGTATTCATCTTCTACACCTATATCTTCTCATAGTCTTGGCAATAAGTAGGATTTAACATACAGACATACCCCTCTCCCTTCCTAGTTTCCATGGTCCATTCTGAAGAGATTGTAACCCTGTAAGTTCACCGCCCAGGTGCATTTTTCATTAAGCCAAGTTTCCTTTATTCCTATTATATCGTAGTTTTCTTCAGACATTCTTGCATCAAACTCACTCATTTGACTAATCAGACTTCTTGCATTTGTTGTCATATAATTTATACTGTTGTGGTTATTGTTTGTATTTATTATGCTACTTATGACTCTATTAGCTGCTCTGTCAGTTCTAACTGTACTAACCCTTCCCTCCATTCCTTCATCACAGAACTCTGTCTAGTCTGTCTTTTCCCCTATTTCTCTTGTTGCCCTCCCCCTCAGTCCTTACTTTAAACACCCCTTGAACCTTCTAGCCATCTTCTCCCCAAGCACAGCTGCACCCTCCTCATTGAGATGCAGCCCATCCATAAAATAGAACCTGTAGCCGACACCAAAGTCAGCCCTGTTCTCCAGTAAGCCAAACCCGAGGACTTCTTTATCCTCACTAGACCCTCGCAGTAATCTGTCAACATGATCCATGGTGTGCACTTGAGCACCAGGAAGACAACACACTGTTCGACTATCCCGGTCTTTGTGGCAGATTGCCCTGTCTGTCCCCCTAAGAATTGAGTCCCTCACTACTAGGACTGTCTAGCCTGCCCTGCACTCCTGTTCCCCTCCTTACTGGAGCAGACATCCCCCTGATGATCAGAGGGCATGTTGTGCTGCAGCATGGCTAACCATGTAATGGCATCCCCCTCATCTGCCAATTTCTCAAACTTGTTGGGGTGTGCCAGTTCAGGACTAGCCTCCCTGGATCCTTTCCCTCTATCTCTCCTAACCATCACCCAGCTAGCTGCCTGCTCATCCTGATCTCCCGAACTACCATCCAGCCCCACATCCACCCCAGTGAGCAGCAACTCCTTTCCATGTTGTCAATGGATCTCACTATTGCCAGCCGCTCATTTAGATCCAGGATCTTGGCTTCCAAATACGCAACATGCTTACATCTTGTGCAACAGCATGCACCCTCGATTGGCTGTTCAAGGAATGCATACATGGCACAAGTTGTACACTGAAAGGAATTGCCAAGCATGGAACACATTCTTGTGGGGATCTACAAATTATCTTAAAGAAAGTAATGAGATTCACCTAGACCACACTCCTCACGTGTCTCCGCCCATTTGCGCTCACTCACATGTCTCCGCCCATTCACTCACGTGTCTCTGCCCGTTCACGCTCACTGATTTGTCCACCACTCGTTCATGCTAGTTCACTTTAGAATATACTTATCTACACGAATCAGCACAGCTCAGCAGCAATCTTCTTCCTCACAGCTCCCCATTTACCCTGGTCGGGCTGCTGGCTGACGGATGACATCACTCATCAGGCGCCAGTCTGGCGTCGGGTCCTGCTCCTCTCTCTCTTTGGCATCCGGGCTGCCACTAAATTCGCTCTTAGACACAGGTCCTGTGTCAGGACCTACTCCTCACTCTCACCGGTGTCCGCTCTCTCTGGTCAACTGCCGCTGTTGTCACTCCTAGGCGACGGGCACTGCTCCTCTCCTCCACGTCGGATGGATCCTCTTCTCCTGGTGGCTTGGTGGCTCTGCTGAGTTCTGGACACCGATGCATCCCTGCTTCCTGCTCCACTGGTTCCCGCCTGAACTGATGCTACTGATATTCAGACCACGCAATTCATATTATTGTGACCACATTCTGCTAATTTACTTTTCCCTTATCATTTGGCGACCTAAGCCTGCCGCCTAAGATGGTAGTTTGCAGGATCTCAGAGGGGTGTCGGGTTGTCACCAAGCTAGTAATTCTTTTTTATCGGCTTTATTAATGTGCGGTAAAAAATAATTGCCAGCTGTGTCTTCGAGCTGGCCAACAGCAACCCGATAAGCATTCAACTTACTGACCCTATTGCTCCCACCCAGCAGTACTGGTATGGTGATCGAACTGCGTTCATAGTTGTGGCAGCTGCCACCTCTGCATGGAAATAATGGAGTGAATGAGTTGAATGTTTGTGGTTTGCTGCCCAGCTGGAAGTAAACCGCGTGTGACACAATTAATACTGAGGCCAGTAATGAGGGACACTATTACTGCTGGGCCATAATGGAGGCACTATTACTACTGGGGCAACTATGGGGGCCACTATTACTACCAGAACCACTATAGGGGTGTTCACTATTACTACTGGGGCCACTATGGGGACCACTATTACTACTGGGGACACTATAGAGGTCACTATTACTACTGGAGCCACTATGGAAATCACTATTACAATTGGGGTCCCTATGGGGGGTCTCTATTACTACTGGGGCCACTATAGGGGGGCACTATTACTACTGGGGCCACTATAGTGGTCACTATTACTATTACCTTGTTTAGGTATTAATTTCTGTCTGAAACTTTTGGAGTCCTTCTCCTCGGGAAAGGGGTGGGGGTGGTTGTCATGTGATATAAATTCTGACTAGCTGAGATTTACTTGGGTTTATGTGTTTTTAAATTAATCATTTTTTCAGTCGGTTTTGTGTAATGGATCCTACCACACAAGCTCTTTAAAGTACATAAACTCTTATCACAGTTACTGCTGATGATCAGAGGCTCCTGTCACACAGTTATAATAAAGAGATAATAGCTTAATCCCCTGACTGTATACATATAATCTCAAGCTTATTTACGAGTAAAAGGAGGGTAATGATAATCACACTGTCCTCCCAGCAGGCAGATATGGTACACGCACAAGCTGCTCATGAGATGTGCTGATGCATGATGGGATTTATAGCACAGACTAGTGACAGAGAAGGCAGGTAGAAATACCAACATCAAGATAATGCCTGATAAGCATCAGATGGCGGGCTGAACTCTATGGGAGTGACTGCAATATACATAGGAGACATCTAGAGTGTGACAGGCATTCAGGTGAGGGGTGCAGGGATGCAGAAATGTGTTTTGGAGTTGTCCTTTATTGGGCTTTTGCATGTTTTGCCTAAAAATGTATTGTAACTTTTTACGCTTTTATTTAATATGACATTGATGCCATTTAAGAAATATTAGAAGCTGCACTGTTTGTTATTGGCAACAAGTAAATTTTAATTTTTGGGAAATAAGGCTTAAAGGGGTTGTCCCGCGCCGAAACGGTTTTTTTTTTTTTTAACCCCCCCCCCGTTCGGCGCGAGACAACCCCGATGCAGGGGTTAAAAAAACAACCCGCACAGCGCTTACCTGAATCCCGGCGGTCCGGCGTCTTCATACTTACCTACTGAAGATGGCCGCCGGGATCCTCTGTCTCCGTAGACCGCAGGGCTTCTGTGCGGTCCATTGCCGATTCTAGCCTCCTGATTGGCTGGAATCGGCACGTGACGGGGCGGAGCTACACGGAGCCGGCATTCTACACGAGCGGCCCCATAGAAGACTGCAGAAGACCCGGACTGCGCAAGCGCGGCTAATTTGGCCATCGGAGGGCGAAAATTAGTCGGCTCCATGGGAACGAGGACGCCAGCAACGGAGCAGGTAAGTATAAAACTTTTTATAACTTCTGTATGGCTCATAATTAATGCACAATGTACATTACAAAGTGCATTATTATGGCCATACAGAAGTGTATAGACCCACTTGCTGCCGCGGGACAACCCCTTTAATGACCACATGTAAAAACCGGTATAGACCATTTGCTTTTCCATTTTTAAACAGTTGTGCCTGTTAACTGTGCTTTATGCATTTACACCAAATTGAATTACTTTTTGAAGATGCACCACTTTTTTTTTCTAGTCAAGGAATTGAAAACTATTTCTTATGCGTGTTGTTGGAAACCCTTTTTTTACCTTACTACAAAACATTTTGTGTTCCATTAGCTGAATCATTCTGCTCTTCGATATCCTGCTGATTGTATTGTTTTTATATACAGGCAGACGATATGTTCCATGTTAAATAATTTTATTGACACAACTCAAAAACAAGAGATATGACATTACGGGGGTTATGTTTTTCCAGTGACTAAATGACATCCTATAAATGAGACACTTTGTTTTTATTAGAAACTCACATTTTAACAATTTTATAACAAAATATTTCCATAGCTGAAATGAAATACCAACCTGAGTTTTATTCTAAGTGAAGCATATGTAACATCCCATTGTTCCATTCATATGATATGGCATTTATGCATGGATTCCTCTTTGACCACCATTTTAGGCCTGGTTCACACGAGCGTATTTGAATTGTGTATTACATGTGCGATGTACGCGTGTATAATGTAGTACATCAGGGCAATTCAAATACATTGATTTTTTCTGTTTCACTCACACTCACGTATATTCATTACGTGCTTAAGAAAAATTGTAGCATGCTCTATTATAGGGCAGATTCAGACGAACTTGGTATTCTCTCCTTCTGCGGTCATGATTTTCACAGTCACATAACGGGACAAAACCAGACCACTGATTTCAATGGAACCAACAAAGGAATGCACAAGAAAATTGTGCCTGTGAGCTCTAGAAGGGTGTTTCCAAGGGGTTGGGCAACTATCTATGGATAGGGAATAACTTACAATTTTGGCGCAATCCCTTTAACAGAGAAAAAAATGCCACTATCTCCTCCAACTGTATGCTCAGATCAGTCAAACATGCATCATGACATAGGGAGTAAGGATAAGTGCTAATGGTAGTGCTTATGTAATTCACAGAACCACAAGGAATGTCAGCCCCTTGATATGGCTATAGGCACTCAGCACAGTCACTAACTAGGTCAAGAGTCACAGAAGAAATGCTGCATCACATAAAATATAACTTTTTTTCATCCATCTAAAAACAAGAAAAACAACCTATTACACCCTGTTGTGTTTTATACATTATCCAATTGTTTATAATGCCGGGTATCCATCCCAAAAAAGATGACTCCACCGGGTATTTTGACTCTGACAACTCTGTTATACCTTAGATAGGAGAAATGGGAATAGTGGGAGGGAAGAAAATACCTATTAAAGTATCTAGGAAAGCAGATGGCTTGAATGATTTAGAATTCATCTTAATTCATCTATTTTTTCACTTACATTGTTGTAAAACTTCTTTACTAGCAGATTGATACTTGTTTGGATTACATCATATAGTTAAGGGTTGATTTATTCAAGTGGTATACATTGATCTTCTCAAGTCATCTTCTTTGCTAGATACTATAATTGGTGTTTTCCTTCCTTCCCCTATTCCCTTTCCTCCTAACTAGGGAGTAACATGGGATCTAGGTTCCTGGAGGAGTCATCTGTTTCAGGATGGTTAGCCTGCATCATCAACAATAGGAGAGTGCTTATGTAGCAGGAGAACAAAATATTGGATTGAATTCCAATATACTCTATCCAGAAGAGTAACATGATGCTTCTGGGCCCCAATGCAAAATCTGTAACAGGGCCCCCAACTATAATGCTTTATTCATAGTACTGGGCTCCCCATGTGGAGAAGAGAGGCCTTACAGACCCACTAAGGCTCCTGAGCCTGGATGCAACCGCATCCCAGATAGTTAGGCCAGTGACTCCATATTTATTTTCCCTGACAACAGATAAGTTGGGCAGCTGGATTACACTGCACACATTAGGTTTTTGACTGTTATCAATTATGTAATAAGAAGGTGAGGGAGCAATAAACTGTAACCTTTCCTGTACTGTGTGAAGGATGGAGGAAGATAACACAAAGCAGAAGGCTGTTAGTATTAAGAATTGGTAACATAAATACACATTGTCAAAAAAAATGAAGCACCAAGGAGTTGTCAGAATCGAATGAAACTTTCCATGTGTGATTGTAACATTGATATAAGTGATTACAATATTGGAACAAAAGGAAAATTTTATGTGGAAAACTGAACATTTGTAGGGAGGATCCAGTACTCCTTTAACCACCTCTAGCTTGGATATAGGATATAATACAGGCAGGCATAGAGGCTCTAGTACCCTGTAGTACCACCTCTAGGTTGGATACAAGATGTGATACGGGTGGGCATGGAGGCTCTAGTACCCTGTTTTACCGCCTCTAGCTTGAATACAAGATGTGATAAGGGTGAGCATGGAGGCTCTAGCACCCTGTTGTACCGCCTCTATCTTAGATACAAGATCTGATACGGGTGGGCATGGAGGCTCTAGTAGCCTGTTGTACCACCTCTAGCTTGGATACAAGAAGTGATACGGATGGGCATCTAGGCTGTTGTACCCTGTTGTATTGCCTGTACCTTGGATACATGATGTGTATGGGTGGGCATTAAGGCATACAGGTTCCATATGCTATCCTGCAGTATATCGGTCTATATTTGCTGTAATTGAGCCTCTAGATCATCCAAATTGGTGTCCCATACATGTTCTACTGGTGATAAATCCGGCAACCATGCAAGCCACGGACGTGTGACAATGTTGTGGAGGCTCCTTTGACCTTCTTGTGTGTGCGGCCAAGCATTATCCTGCTGGAAAATGCCTCTTGGAAGCCACCATGAGAGGAACACATGTGGCTGCAGGATGTCCTGTATATATCACTGAGCTGTCATTGTCCCTCATACCACTACTAGGGATGACTGACTGTTATATGTGATTGCCCCCCAGACCATCACACCAGCAGTGTGGGCAGTGTGCTGCTGCACAGCAAAGGTAGGATTGAGGCGCTGAAGATAACCTGGTTCCACTCCATAGAAGTACAGTTCCCTCGTTCATCACTGCAAAAGAAGGTGATAGTGGGTGGGTGTCAAAGGCAGTACATATAATGAGTGCCATAAGACTAAATGTCCTTCAGCCAAGTGCCTGGAAATGGTTCAGGCAAACACAATAGTGCCACTTTTCTCTGGATGGCGGACAACAAAAACGTTGGAGCTGCTTGTCGGACGATTCTCTCTACTGGTGGTCTGTCGAGGGTGTCCTGAGCCCTGCCATCTTGTGTGCCCTCACATATCCACTGGTCCCAACACCTCCTAACAATCTGGCCAGAACGGCCGAGGTGGGGGATAATTCATCAATACGACCATCCAGCTTCTCACATTCCAATAATGCGTCTCCTCTCAAAGTCAATTAACTGGGCAAAATCTCTACGAATCACGTTGTAGGGGCGTCTAGTGGTCAACAGGCTCTGCACAAGCGGAAAAAGAGATCACTACACACGAGGAGCCTCTGAGAGCCTTTTAATAGGTCATCGGTGGAACCACTTTTAGGGCCTCAGGTGACAAGACCGTTCATCTCATCTCACCAACTCTAATCAACTGAAATGTAACTGTAGACCGAGTTTAGCAGTAAGACGACAACTTCTTCTAAGAGCTGGTTATTTTTTGAAAGAGTGTATGCAGAAAAGTTTATTATCTGACTAATGGTCATACTAAGCTAATTGTGTATAAAATTTCTATGTGAAAGCCAAAATCATTTAAAATGTAAAATATCACAAAGAATAAACTTTCATTGTTGGATTTGTTATATTCTGTAACCTGCTGAAATTGATCAAGGGCCTGAATACTTTTGCAAGGCCTTAGGTGGCTGCTGGTCTGCTGGCAGTGACATTCATTTGAACCATGGCATTTGTGGTCACATTATCCCATTACTTAAATGTTTTCTACCTTTAATGACATGTTGTACTACATAAGATTGCATTTAATTACTAACAATTGCCTTTTTGATGAACTACTGAACTTATTTAAGATTTAAGAGTAATTACATTCATTATATGTAAACTGGGTTTATTGTCAACTACAAAGCAACATATTTACAGTAAATAAGAGAAATATCCTGGAGATTTCACACTTGTGAGCCCTGCAGATTTTGTATTTTTGTTTGAACTCTTTCTGTGAGTGCTTTTTTTTATCTTTTAGGTAAATTATATTCTCAGAGGCATTTTTATAATTGCCTTAATAACCCGTGTAATATACTTGTTACATGCATGTAATGCAATAATTGTATTTTCAGGAATGCTATTTTCAAAACAGCCACACAAACTTTAAAAACCACAAACAGATACTGGATTATGTAGAGATGTCCTGAGTACAATGATGGAATGAACTGAAAGATAGGTTCATATAGAATCAGCATATTACATAAAACACCTAGGGAAAATCCATCAAGCATGTTGCATGAGCCGTTTGGTTCAAGGAAATCACAATTTTAATAAAAAGATGTTTCTTACACGAAAAATTGTAAATATTTGATTCTTTATGCCAGCCTCGGCTCTTTTAAAAAGTTGACAGGCTATGTGGCAGGTGTGCCTTTCACGAATCGGCACATTGAGTATAATGTCAGCTCTTACTGGTAGCAGGCATAGATTTCTATATTTGGCACATGGGCCAGAGCTGTGCCTATGATATTATATAGCACGCGCTTCTTAACCCCTTAGTGAGCGGCCTGTCATGTTTTTACCTCCCTTCATACATCCTGGGTGCCGGCTGTTTCTTACAGCTGACACCCGGCGGCAACAGCTGTGATGAGTCGCGCAGCTAATTGGAGCTGTTAACCTTTAAAAGGCCAATTAATTAATTAAATCCTTGGAACATGAGATCGCAGGGAGCCATGGCTGTCAAGCCTTGCCCGATCGCAGTATGATGTAATGCAACGGCATAACATCATGCTGCTGTAGCGATCAAAGCATCGCAAGTTGTTGTCCCCTCTAGGGAATTATAAAAAAGTGAAAATAAGAACAATAAGCTTTTACTAATTATTAAAAAAAAAAATAAAAGTAAGAGTCCGATCTATCAAAGTAATGCATTATTTACCCCACACGATGAAAAAAAAAATAAAGAACGCCAGAAAGGCGCTTCTTTGGTCCCCCGTCTCCAAGAAAAAATGCAATAAAAAGTGATCAAAACGTTGTATATATTCCAAAATGGTACCAGCGCAAACTACAGGATGTCTCACAAAAAATGAGCCCTTGTACAACTATGTCGATGGAAAAATAAGAAAGCTATTGTGCACAGAAGATGGCTGCAGAAAACAATTAAATATCTTTGAAAAAAAATACAAGTAGTTCAGCAAAAAATAAAAAAACTATATAAGTTTGGTACTGTAATAATCGTACTGGGTACTATTGTATCTTGTCACCAACGGAAGTAGTGATGGAGCCGGTGACGCCCCCTGTTCCTGATTGGCTGCAGACCTGGCTCCCATACAGGTCCTTGCAGCCCAATAACCTTCCCCCGGTCTCCGAGCTCTGTCACTCGGCGCTGTGCTGGTTCTATCCTCCCGGCCCTGATTTCACCTCCCCGCTGCTGCTGTCACTTTCCCTGCCTCCCTGCTGTCCGTGTCTTCCCCGGCCCTGATGTAACGTTCCTGCTGCTGCTGTCACTGTCCATTGCTCCCTGCTGTCCATCTCCCTTTTCCCAGTAACCTCCCCGCTGCTGCTGTCACTGTCCCTGCCATGCTGCTGTCCATCTCCCTTTTCCCAGCCCTTAGCTCACCTCCCCGCTGCTTCGTTTGCTGCCCGCTCTTCCGCTCTTCGTCTCCATGCCTGCTGCTTTCAATTGTCAGGCAGTCTACCTTCTCTCCTCTCTGCTCCGCCGCTGTTCAGTTCCCCAGCGCCGACCACACATCTGTGCTGACAGATTATTTTTCCCTGCAGCGCTACTGGGAGGCTGCCGACGGGGACACTTAGTGCCGGAGACGGAGAGCGGCAGAGTGGGTAGCTGACACATTGCAAGTCCTAGCAGCTTGGGGACTGAACTTTGAAACCCTCACCCTAAGCCTTCATGGAGGGTTAGGGTGAGGGCTTGTTTAAGTGTTAAGCTGAAATTATTAGCTCTAAATGCTTCCATTTTGGACCATTTACAGCTAATAATGTAAGCATAACACTTAAACAAACCCTCACTCTAACCCTCTATCCAAGGCAAAACTCACTCCCCACGCTGCTAGGACTTTCCTGCAGGCAGCCAATCAGGACCTTTGGGGGCCTACCCTAGCTCTAAGCTGTCACTTTAGGTCTCCACCCATTATTCTGGTGGTGACAAGCTGCAATAATACCATTGTACTGACCCATAGAATAAAGTTATCATGTCATTTTTGTTGCAGTTTGTGCACCGTAGAAACAAGACACACTGAAAGATAGCGGAAGTTCATTTTTTCTTTCATTCTACTCTACTTAGAATGTTTTACGTTTTTCAGTAAATTATATGGTACATTAAATAGCACCATTGAAAAATACAACTTATCCCACAAAAAACAAGCCCTCATACAGCGACGTCGATATATAAATAAAGGAGTTGCAATTAAAAAAAAAAACGAAAATGGAAAAAAGCTTGGTCACTAAGGGGTTAATAGAACAACCCTATAGTTTATGGTTGAGCAAATGCTCCAAATACAATTAGACACATTTATTATATCAGTTGCACCAAAATTGTGGCATAAAAAAAACCACAATTTTGGCACAAGTGCTACAATTGCAACTTTTTGATAATTTTTGACAGGCCTCACCACTTTCTCAAAAACATGGATGGAGCTTTGCATTACAGGGTATGGCTGAGCGGTCCATAGCATTTACTATAATTTATGCCAGAAGCTGGAGTAATTATAGCTGAAAGCTATGCCAGCTCATAGGTGGTGCATGTTGACATGCCACCAAGCAGTGCCATCAGATGCAACAAATGTATTAAGAGGCTTCCGCATGTTAATACGTTTGTAACACTTACTGGTACACACTTTATTTAGACCACCGTATGAAACAGTGGTCTAAGTAAATATGCCCCAGTGTTTTTATGATGGATGTATTCACTTCAGAGAAAATTGATACATTGTGTTATGCTTAGTTTAAGGCCCAAAGCAGTGGAGCAATAGAGTGTTGAGCAAATTGAAGTGGTAGAACTGTGTTTTAGGTTGAACTTTGCTAAAAGTTAGATTCGACACAAACCTGAACCGAGTTTATAGCAAAGTCCTACCCAAAACATGGTTCTGCTGGTTCAATGTGTTCAACACTAGTCCTGGGTATTATTGTATCTTGTCACCACCAGGAAGCAAGCGGTTTGACAGGGCTTGGATAGAGGAACGTCCCTGTCACACCCCTAGTTCCCGATTGGTGACATTTCAAAGGTCCTTGAAGGTCCTAGCTGCAGCGTCTGTACTGCTTTTTGGCTGGCCAGGAGGGTTAGGATAAGGGGTTAGTTTTGTTATTAGGTGCAAATGCAGAAGCCTTAGCACCTAATAATGTAAGGCTAATAGTAATAGTAAAGCAAACCCCTTACCCTAACCCTCCTGGGCAGGCAAAACACCGCACCGGCGCTCCTTTCGCTTCTCCACCACTGGCGCTCAGCAACGGTGACATGGGTCGCCGGCTCTGTGTGCAAGATTTTCCCCCCCCCCACTGCATTAGGCGGGCCACGGGCGGTCAGTAGCACTGAAATGCGCGCACTGCAGTGTTTGTGTGCTGCCCTCTCCAGCAGTGCATGAGATGCTGCACTGCCACTCAGCAGCGCTTACATGGACCGCCGGGACTGTCCGCACCCTTCACACTCCCCCCCCCCCCCAACTGCGTCGCTGGCCTGCCTTCTCCAGCCCAGCATGAGGAGACGGATGGCCGACAGCAGCCCAGGAGGTCTCACACTACTGCCGCCGGGGACCCTCACAGCACGCTCGGTTAAAGGGACTGCAGGTGCCACACTACTGGGCCCGGGGGCACTAACAGCGGGGCTGCTAAGGGGAAATGGCCACCAACTGTGACAGCAGCGGTGCTGGCAGAGCGCTGCCAGCAACAGTCACAGCGGTAGTGCAGATGGCATCGGAACATCAAAACAGGACACTGCAGTACTGAGTGCCAGGACCTGTGAGACTTAGGAATGGGGCAGCCAATCATGAACAGGGGTGTCACCGGTGTGTCAAGCCTCCATAATCCTGTCTCCACCACTACTTCCTGGTGGTGACAAGATACAATAATACCCTAGTCCTGAACACTGGTGTATAACACTAAGAGCAATAAAAGCCTTGTATAAAAAAGAGTTATATAGGGCTTTAATAGTTGTTAGACAGCGTCATACACCAGTTTTAGGGGTTTTGGTGAACTTTCAGTTCGGTCCAAACTAATTCAGACCAAGCCAAACTTTTGGCAAAAGTTCAGCAAACTAGCTGAGGGGAACTTTTCAAAAAAATTGCTCACCACTAGAGTATAACACAAGGATTCTTTAAATGGTGTTCTTTGAATTCCTGTGTCAAGTTCTATCTATTGAAGCCCCACTCTAGGCATAACATAATGCATTAAATTTTCAAGCAATATTATTTAAAGTCACTATGTATATGGCATTTTAGGGCAGAGTGCATTATATTGTAGGGGAATGTGATGTTTTATTTGCTATTTCATGTCAAAAATATGAAAAAATATTTAGTTATGGGGCTGATTTAAATGATATACTTTCTAGGTGGAGGATCTGTTTGATATAGATTTTAGCACAGAATCTCTGTTTTTTCTCTGATATCTTTATGTTTCTCGTATCATTTTCACGACCATCTGCTTACACTGATTTAGATTGAAAAGTACAACTTTTGATGACTGTGTCCTCCTAAATTGCATTGCATTAGTGAAAGGCTACAGTGTGTTTGTGACAATATGAATGTTTTAAGGTACTTTGAGGGTTCGAACTTTCACACGTGGGTATACTGCTGTAAAGATCACATGAATCGGCTAATTCCAGCTACTTGAAGTAGCCCGTTCACACGATCCAAGGTGTGGGCTGCGTGCTTTCCAACTTCCATAGGAGTGTATGGCAAGCACACAGCAAAGATAGGACAGGTCCTAACTTTGCGCGTACCATGGAGCTTAGATGCGAGTTGCACTCGCATGTCCTATCTTTGTTAGATGCGTGGATTCCGCATGTCTAACAATCGTCCATGTGAACACTTCTGTAGGAACCCAGTGATTCCTATAGAAACACGTCCTGTGCGAGCGGACAGCGCTCTTGTGAAAGAGCCTTCACAAAGGGCGATTATAGCCTGAATAATCACTGGAAACAGCGATTTTCTGCAATAGTCATCCAACTATTGACCAGTGTAAACAGGCAGTTGTGTAAGGTTTGTAGATATGTAACAACCACAGACATTACTGCAATACCCAGTGCAGGTGTATCTGTTTCCCAAAGAAGAGGTCTCCAGAGTCCTAGTGAAAATGGCTGGGGAAGGAATTTCAACCAGGACAGGAAAGGATGTGTTGTGTATTTGGAAGAAGTATGGAAGAAGTACAGCTGTTGGGAGAGCACAGAACTTGCTGTGTGTGAAGGAAGGAATCCCCTGCCATAGCTGTCACAAATGTGTCAGGGGAGCGCAATGTACTCCCTATGTTTTCAATAGGGCTGGTGCTGCTGCCTCTGCCCATTGATAACAATGGGCAATATTGAACAATCTTCTTAGCGATGCGAGGTTACAGTGGAAACATCACTAATTAGAATGAAACCATTGAAAATCATTGGTTTCATTATCATACATTTTCACTCACTCTCGCATCGCAGGGAAGTCGGATCGCCAGTGAGCCTTTATAATGAAAAAAAAATGTAAAAAAAAAATATTTGGTATTGCTGTGTCCAAAAGAATCAGATTATCAAAGTAATGCATTATTTACCCTGCACTGTGAACGTCGTCAGAGCAAAATATAAACAACGCCAGAATTGCGCTTTTTTTTGGTTACCTCATCTACAAGAAAAAATGTAATAAAAAGCTAATGTTGTGCTTAGTCAGATTTGAACCTAGCACCCCTATGCTGAAAAACAACACTGCTAACCACTGAGCCACATTTAACCAGGAGGACTTTTATGGCTCTCAGTGCGGCCCGCAGTGCGCAATGGGTTCCTTCACATGTGTTTTTTTGCCACATGCATATTGAGCATGGGGAAAAAACACGGCATACTCTACTTTCAGGGGCAATTGCGCACTGTAGGCTCCCATCTGCACGAAATCGTGAGCAGAACAGCGTGATTTCGCAAGGTTACACAATGACACCTGGGCCTACAAGGTCAGCTGACCCGCCTACTAAGTAGGTGGTCCCACCTACTCAAATATTGTGCTTCTTGGAGTGCACTGATGTGAGCAGTCCCGGCAGCGCAATAAAGTAGAGTAATATGCGCTGATCCGTGTGCAATAGCCCATAATCTTGTGCCCTGCATAGCACAAATACGTCTTGCAATAGCGAGCGTATATGAGCTTATGACCATTTGCCCTTAGAGCAGTTTCAAGAGGGCATTGCACTTCAGTGCAATGCATGTGCGCTGTGAACGATGTTGATATGCATGCATGTCTGTGTAGTTTATTGTACTTTTTTGCACACGCAGGGCATGTTCATAAGCATGTGGAATACACCCATGCCCTAATTTAAATGGCTATTTAGCCTAATGAGTTCCAGATGTGATCTTTGTTTTATGGAATTGTGCAGTGTTTCATGCACTCCCTTGCGTACTGCGTGCGTATTTGCGCACCTTTCATAGACTTCTATAAGGACCTTTGGTATGCAAATGCACACAAAAATAGAGCAGGTTCTAGTTTTTTGTGAGCGCAAAAAAAGGAAAGGTGAATGCACCCATTGAAATCAGTCGGTTCTATCCTCTGCGCATTGCGTTCAGATGAAAGAATTTTAAGCACGTAAAAGAAGCGCACTTAAAAAGATAGGACATGCGCGACTGAAATTCAGCAACTAAAATTCCTAGTTGCCTAAAAAATTAGGACTTGACCTATCTTTGGTGCGCAAAGCGCAGGAGCAGCGGCGCCCGTTTCCTGCGTTGTTTTTTGCGGAAAAACATCCATTCATGCTATTTTTGCGCAGCAACCTGCGTTTTTTTTGTGCGGGTAACTTCGGCTTTTTTTATGCGTTCGTGTGAACGAGGTCTTAGACAGTTTTATACACCATTTTAGGAGTATTGGTGAAGTGCCAGTTTGGTTTTAAATTCAGACCCAACCAAACTTTTGCTTCTGCACACATCTGCAGTGAAGAAAATAGAAGAACCAGACAGGTAAGCAAAAGAGCCGCAATGTCCTTAAGAAGGGCTTTCTAAGGGTGCTCTCACATGGGCATAAGCGCATATAAGTTTACTATTGCGGGATGTATATGTGCACACAATTGTGGGCTATTCCGTCCAGATCTGCGTATTTTACTTTAAGTTATTGCGCCGCTAGGACTGATCACAACAGCACAGTCCCAGCAGCGCCATGTGGGAGTAAGCAGGTCAGCTGACTTAGTAGGTGGGTCAGCTGAATCGCTAGCCCCAGATGTTTTTGTTTAAGCCTGCAAAATTGCGCAGTTCGGGCAGACGGGGCCTTCCGTGCGCAATTGCACAGAAAAATAGTGCATGTCATGTTTTTTTTCCCCCCACGCTTGGAATGCGTGGGCCAAAAACCACATATGCAGAAACCCATTGAAGTGAATGGGTTCTGTATGCTGTGCAGTGCAATCGCAGACTTTGTGGCCGCAATTGCGCTCGTGTGAAGCTGCCATTATGGTGGATATTCTCTCTTACCAGCTTCTCTATTTGGCAACTTTCTGTCTTCCCTTTAAACGTTGCTTCAGTGTACAAAAACCTCCATTCTTCTTTTGTTCTGCATTGTACTGTATGTACCCATAGGTGATGACGAGAAGGCTTATTTGGAATAAAGACAACAAAAATGAAGATAAGAGTGAAATGAAACCCATGCCAACTCCACCTTGTCCTTAAGCGGAACGGTAATTTTTTTTAACTTTATTAATCCCTAGCTTCTATCTTAGAATGATGACATCTACAGGAAAGAAACCTTAGCATGAAAAATGATGAGGTTAATGAGCTCATTATGAAGCATATATTAACACTTCACATATGGTACGCTCATGGATTTGCATTAATGACTATATAGAATTTAATAAGATAGTAGGTTATATTAGAATAACCTGTTGGCATTCGATCGACAAGATTCATGGACTATTTCACAACTAAGTAATTGCCTTGTGAAGCATAAATTGGCATTGTGAACGCTAATAATATATGTCTCTATATACAGTAGATGCTAAATTCGCCTCACCTTTCACCTTGTTGTGATATGTACTAGCCGCAGTGACTTTGGAGCAAACAAGAATTTTTTTTTTAATTAATTGCCTTAAGCGAAAACTAAAGGGAAGGGTTTAAAAATATTGCCATTTCTTAATAACACAACAACTTCAAGACGGTGAAGATAAGTTTGTTTCTGCATCATAAAGGAAACCTGTTGTCAACAATGACCTATTTTTGAAATCAAATTTTCATATGAAGTATATCTAGTGTTTTTTTTTTTAAGTTACTACTTTCTATGTTATCATTTTGCAGTAGTGTTTCTACCATTTGTCTACTGCAGCTTGTACATATCACTGTTCATAGTTACTGCAGTCAAAGGGCTCCTTCACATGGGCGCTGCGATTTTTGGCTGCCCGCTTCGCGGCCAAATATCGCGTGCATGAGATGCGGCCCAAGCTAGTTTTAACACCCCTTCAGATAGGCTGGGTGTGGTGTATATACGCCACAGCCCGGAATACTGTCAGGCGAGGGGAGAGAGTTTAGCTCTGCTAAACTCCCTCCCCCTTTCCGCACCTTGCCAAAGAGAGGGGGTGGGATGCATCCAATGCATCAGATGGTCGCAATAAACCGCTCGTGTAAATGAAGCCTAAGCCTAAGTCTAGCTTCAGATGGGCGAATCTGCGCATGTTTTTGTGGGCATAAAATTTACACGCGCAATACGCGGAAAATAGAACTCAGTGATTTCAATGGGCTCATTCTTAATTCCCAATTTTGTGTGTGCAAAAAGAATCAGATCTGCTCTATCCTACTGCACATTTGCGCACCAAGGGTTCCCACCAAGGGTGCACAATTGGATGCGCAAAACACTGCACAAAAAGAACACACCTGGAACTCAGGCTAAGCAGCCATGTAAATTGGGGCGTGTTCAGCTGCCACACGCAAATGAATATGCCTTGCCTGCGCAAAAAGCACAGTAAAATACCACAATATGTCTGCAAAAAAATGCCTCGTATATAGTGCAAATATGTTCTTCATATTGTCGGACATCTGTCAGTAAAGCCAGTTGTTAGCCCAAAAAGTGCTGACAGATTTCCTTTAAAAATGTGTGAACAAGATAAAGAAAAAAGTCATTTTCTTTTCAACAAATATTAGTTCCAGGGTGATTTCTTCCAATATATATATATTAAAGGAATAGGATTCCTTTGATCTTACTACTTCAGGCAATTTCTGCAAGTCATTAATTATATGTATGGCTGATCAAATGTACAGACTGGAAGAAATTCCTAATTATTACAGTGAAACATGAATCTACTTCTTTGCTGTGTTGTTCCTCAGGTCAAAACTTTTACTACTGTATAGCACTGTATATTAGAATTGGATCAAATGTAAGCACATCTACTTGAGCTATCCTACGCTACATTCGTGCAGAACTTAAGCACAGCGCCCCTCATGGACGTGACCTACATGTCTGACCAAGATGTAATTAATGTCCACAATGGACCAATATAGAAATACATTATATCATCAAAACCCGGGCAAATAGCGGTAATAGAAATACAGTGATGGGAATGCTATCACTAATCAAGTTGATATGGCAGTCCTTGCCTAGAAGGGACTATAGGGACAGCCCCATGTCAGGAACATAGGGGGCCTAGTATACCCCAAGATGTTAAATACAGATGGAAAGAGTAATGTATATAATACAGTATTTAGAAGAAGTGAATAAACCCCACACAAAGCAAATAGCTAGAGGTACTTAACTGATAGTATTTTGTGGCCTCACCAAACACCTCAGACAGGTCAATAACCAGCGCCCATGTAGAGCCTGGGCCCCATATAAATACACCTCCATTATGGCTGATTGGTCAGCTAAGGGAAACATCTCCCTGTTGGCCAATCAGTTCATACACAACAGGAGATACTGTAGCAGGGTTGTGAAGAAGGACACATTGTACACTAAGCCCACTGAGAGATTTCTGACAGACGACATGGGGCCAGTGGCTTTCTGTAATGATAGGAAAAAAGTACTCAGCAGCACCCAGCACCCAATGACGGGGCATAAGCACTGAAAGCGCAGCCACATGGACAGGGGCAGACGTCATCCTGGCTCCACTTACTGATTGTGGCCGGCATACTGCAACATCCTAATGTCCAGCATTTGTGGATAATGGCTTAGCAAATAACCTGAGTGATCACATATGGAGGAATCCCTGGAAGAATTTGGCTAGAGTTTTCTTCACCCATGGGAAGATTTAGTTCAGTGTCCTAAGCCTGTAACACTGAACACTGACACTCTGCACCACCGCCCGCAACTACCGTATACACTTGAGTTGCCCTGTTTAATAATAATACCTACTGGGTCCCTTGGAAGGCTGGTCTTCTGCATTTTTTGGGGACCAGTAAACAAGCAATATCAGAGAAGGAAGAATTATGCGCGCTTCAGTAAAATCCAAATTTCTTCCTCCTTCTTTGTTATCACTTAAAGCCAGTGTTCTATTCATGCACCCCGGGACCGGTGTTATGAGCTAATAATATTTGCTATGACAGATACTCTCAATGAGCAACCATTTCTTCCTATTATGTTTTAAGCAAGTAATAGAGTGAAGACATGAAAGCAGGCCTCCTTGGACAAAGCTCAAGTCTCTGATCTCCTGCCTTATAAGTAATGAGAAAACTTCCTCTATATTAGCAGACTTCCATTTCAAATTTTTTCTACCCTGAACCCTCTGTTTATTACTTGTCCAATGCCATGACTACTTGAATCAACTTCTCAAACTTCTCACACTTTAGCACACATCTAGGCTTTCCCACTAAATTTTTACTATTCAAAATATAACAAAATGTAAAGTTAAAGAAAGAACAAATATAGTGACATTGCTTTCCAAATTTCCTAGTTCAGAGATCTACCTGGTGCACCTAATCAAAGATGAATTTAGAGGGGTTGTCCGGTTACCAGACCCTATAGCTCCAACTGTGTTAAAACAATAAAAAAAGCAGTACTTACGCGTCCTCTGCTGTAGGAATCCAGCTCTGCAGCCCCGCCACCCTCCTTGTATTTCTTGTGAAAGATGGTATAACCAAAAGTCATTTGACCGCTGCTACCAATCATGGCATCAGAATCACCATCTGTTCTCCTGGTATCAGTGCTCACATCCTCGGCGGCACAATGCCATGAGTTTGGAATGATGACACTGCAACTTCTGATTGGCTGAAACAGTCAGGTTATATCCAGTAACATCATCTTCCACAACACACACAGGGAGGATGGGGGGCTACAGCAGTGGATTCCCACAGCAGAGGAGGGGTAAGTACTGCTCTTTTTGTTATTTTACCACAGTTGGTAGTATAGCAATATCATTCAGTAACCAGACAACCTCTTCAGGTAGCAAAAGGAACTAAGACAACAGACAGTAAAAATGCTTGGCGAGAGGAAGCCACAACTAACATGAGCGTGAACCAGTAGAGAGTGAGAGAGATAGAGTCGTTAGGAGTGGGATCACACAGATAACTTGGACTGTGGATCCTCCGAGATACCACAAGAATCCTTCCTGTCACACCACTCTGAGTTGTTGTATCTGTGCCAAGTCTATTGATGTGGCTTTGGACTTTATCAAGTTGCAGTAGACAGACATTACCAACTGTTCCCAGTTTTGTCCAGAAAGTTTTCCCTGTGTGTAGGCTACTTTATTCTTTCGGCAAGTTTTCTCCGCAGAGGACGGAACAGTGGTGTCCCGTGTGATAAATAGACTACAGGTAACCTCCACTTACGTCCCCTGTGATCTCCCCCAGCAGTAACTTACTTGGGTCCCGAACTATCCCAAGGGGAGGAGATGGTAGAGCCCCATGACAAGGCTTTTATCTACCCTGTTATCTCCTCAGCTGTGGGCCCTCTCCTCAGACACTATCATAACTGCAGGAGACCGAGGGCCATGGAGAGAATAGCAGTATCCATCATGACTGTACTCATTCCCCCATTTTTTGTTAGGTACAAAATCTATGGCAAGGATGAGAGTCTTGCATTCCATGGACTATCACAAAGCTTTAACGTTTGTAAGTTCTTCACAGAGGCGACTTGGACTAAAATAATAAACTTTATTAGGTAATTTATTAAAAAAGGTTTCGTGCTAGGGCACAACAAATAACACAGACAAATACACAGAGATAGTATGTGTTGCAACGATTTCAACACATCTAGATATTTAGGACGGATAGTTATTTGAACAAGAGAGTGTCATATAGAGTTGTTCTAGAATGAACGTACTCCTATAAGTAGGTCCGCTTAATGGATGTATGACGCAAGGGCTTAAACTACAGTCCAGTGGTGGGTCCCTGCTACAATAGCGGATCTATATTCCGAAGGTTTATGTTTCGGCCAGCTGGTGAACTAGTAAATTGGTCTGTGGTGTTATATTCCTACACCATCAGAGGTACTAATTCACCACATCTGTTTATATGGTGCTTATTGTTGCACTCTCAGTGATACTTAGTTCACAAACTCCAATTTTATCATTGGTATAGATCTCTTCCAACTTTTTGTCATTAGTACAAGATTTTTCAAACTCAACGCATTTCACCACCCCATTGGGTGGATCCTCAGGAGTATTATCCTGCTTTGGATTTGACCCTTTAGGAGTATAATTTGGAATTTTGGCTGATTTTTTGCCAGAATCAATTTTGACTAGTTTTATGCCAAGGTAGAATATGTCCTAAACACAAGAGATCGCTACACTTCCGCATGTGGGGAGAGTGATAAAAGGCTGCTAGTGCATATACAATGGGTTCTTGGGTTCATGGATAGAGCAGTTTTAAACCTTGCGGATCTATTGGCGATTAGATCTGAAAAGCCAATCGGATCCTGGGTTAGCTCTTAACTCTCTCAAGTCAACTTAAATGGTGACTAAATTAGAGGGAGCTCAGCCAGTTGTTAGGCTAGGTGGTTGGTTTGTTACTTCACTGGATCTGTGGCGATCAGGCCAGGACCAGTGATGATCAAACCTAGAGAGCTATGTTAGGCGAGATTGGAGCCAATCCTCCTAGAAATTCGCCTATTTGCTAGGCGGGGGACTCAATTAGATGTCCCTAGATCTGCCTAATAACCGCTAAACTCATAAGAGTATGCCCAGAGATTCCCCATTAGAAGCTAAATAGCCTTAGCACAGCCTGAATAAAATAACAAAGTGGTGTCCATAGCCCAGATGGTAGGCTTCCCTAGTGTATTTGTCTGTGTTATTTGTTGTGCCTTAGCACGAAACCTTTTTAATAAATTACCTAATAAAGTTTATTATTTTAGTCTAAGTCCCCTCTGTGAAGGGCTTTAATAACCGTCGGAGACTTTCTAACTGCCCTCTCTGTGATCTTGTTTAACGTTTGTAAGTTGAGTTAAACGCCTTGCATAGTTATTTGATAAGATCATCGAATGTTCATATGTTAATAGTGTAACAAGGCACAAGGTGTATACTGAAACTAACGTCTGACAGTAGGCAGTATTGCATATTTTGAGTTATATGTGACTCAGTGATAAAGCTAAAAAAACAAAAAAACAAAGAAACAATGCTCCATAGTACAGATCTGTGGTGCTAAATGCAGGAGAGTATAGGAATAATGGAAACTTAGTCCCGAAAGGGCAAGCAATGTGTGCATCCTGGTAACAGCAGCCTTCCTAATCCGGATAGCTAGAGCTTCCGTATCAATGCATAGAAGAAGGAAACAAGGGCAACAGTGTATTAGATCAAAGGAATCAGGCAGAAGGAGACTTTGCGGGCAACGCGTTTCAGCATTTGAATTGGAGCCTTCATCTGGCCTTTATTGAAAAGCAGCATTACAACCAAGTTTAAATAAACAGAGGAAATAGAGAAGATGACATCAAAGGGCTATCCAGGCCATTTAAATATATCACATGATCACTTTTGTAAAATCAATAGAACAAAAAAATTAATAACAAGACACAGAAAGGTATACATAATAATGCATAACAAAAAGTCATTTACAGTGTTTCATATTAACTTTTAACAATCTGTAGAATTGCTCTTGTTCCCCTTGTTGCTGTGCACTGTCACCGGGATAACGGGCCTCAGCTACGTCATCAGGCGGCGACATGCCCTAGGTTGGCAGTGGTTGGTGTCCTGGGATCCGGGGACGCAGTGCGCATGCGCAAGATCGCCGGACATCGCGATGACATGGAGTGGAAGTGCAGGTGCCGTCGGACGCTGATTGGAGCATCGGAGCCGAGCCTCCAGAGGAGGTAGGCGGCGATTAGGGTATATAAGCCTTGAGGAACTGATTACCTACCATCTATGCTCTAATGATTACAGCCAGTGCGGCTGCTTATATCTGTCTGCACAAATTATCCACATATCCATCCTGATGACATAGTACCACCATCTGAACTATAGAAACGCATTGATGGGACGGGAGGGGAATGACTATAGATTCTAATTAGGCCCCCAGAGTACTTAGCCACTGTGACCAACAGTGAAGCAATAAAACTGCAGATCAGTGGGCGCAAACAGACAGTAATAGCTAGGCACAGTGACCGCTAGCAGAGAAACAAACTGCAGGTCAGCGGACTAGATGAGGTAGCTAGAATATGAAGCATAGGAATATCTTACAAAGACATCTAGTTTCAGTAAAGCTGAACAAAAGTTTTGTATCATCAGTCCTAATCGAGAAAATCGGGGGAAGTGGGACTCTGCTCTATATTATATTATGTGCGAACTGTTTAGGCTGGACTTGTGCATATATAATCAATGTGGTTAATCCCACACGTATTGGGAGACCAGAGGATTGCAAGACTAGATCATTTCATCTGATCCTTATATTCCAATCCTCAGACTAATAGTCAATATCACTAGAGGTGGATGCATTTAAATTGCTGAGAGACTGGGGAAAGAAAGTGACGCTTTGAATTAGCCCCCTATAATGCCTCTAGCTCAGCAAATTATATGATATCAAATATCACTTCTAATATTGATCAAGATCCGCATATATATGAGCAGAGGCTTAACTACATTGTCTCAAATATTGGACATACCCAATAAATTATCAGTAAGGGTGATAGTGATCACCCAAATGAAACAGTTTTAGATCTATCTATTCACGCAAGGTCTTTTTTAATTAGTCTATAATAAAAGTTATATTTTATATTTAGTGGTTTCCTTCGGTGATATCAAGTATTACAAATAAGGGAGCTTTTCTGTCTTGGTGACAAATTTTGAAACCATTAAATATACAGATATACAGCTGTCATTAATAGTGGATGATGGAGTAGTATAGTACTTTAAAGAACGGCATATGCATTGCTAGACTGTCTGATATTAAAGATTTAAACTTTTGCTGGTGATATGTTATCAATGAGTATAATGTACAGCAACTCGGCAAACACATTGCATTATGTTTCTGATCCTGAATAAAAGCGTACCTGTGTTTTCACAAGTTTTCTAAAATGTCCTCCTAGGCTCTCATTACCCCCTCATTTGGTACTGTTTGCACTGTTTCATGTCTATAAGTTCTGACTTCATGTGATCTTCCCTATATTTCTGTCACCTTGCGGTTTGCAATCCATTTTCATGGAAGTGACATGCAGCAAGCCTAGCATTCTGCCAGTAGTTCACTGTCCTGAATTCATTGCCCTTACTTACCATGCTTTATTGCACTGTCTCTGGTCCAATCAGCAAGAAGACAGTATCTGAATGTCTACACCTCTGCTTTCCCACGGGGTGATCAGGCATTTAAAGACATTGTGTCCAAATGGTTAGTAAACCCACTATAATCTGTTTGTGCAGGGTTGCCAACCTCTTCATTAGCTTTTTTTGGACAAATAAAGCAAAGATCATGGACAGCCCAAATTTTGTATGGACATATACCCTGCCCCTATGTCATGCCTTCAAAATTCCCTATATAATGCCCTTTAAAATATAGATATCAGAAAATTAAACTGGTTGTCCAGAAGTTAAAAAAAATCTCTCAGCAGCAATAAACCACAGATAAAATAATGCACACCCACCACCAACTGGCCATACATATAACAGCAATATTTGTTCCCTGAATTCATTGGGAACTTGTGATGTGTGTGAGATATGCAGTGCCTCCTATTGTACCTCAAAACCATATTTTCATAAATGAACTCAGTGTCTTCCAGCATTCCTTAGATGCCAAGAGTTATCTGGCATGATAACACATGATTTGTTCGACTGCAAGGGGTATATCCCATAAACACCCTAAAATGACAAGCACCTTGCTATAGAACTGGAATCTCTGACACTACAGAGCCTCATGAAATAATATCTTTTTGGGACCTTTCACACGGGTGGAATTGTTTTACAGGATTCAGTGAAATTTGCCATCCTGCACCAAAATCTGCAGGTCTACTGCATAGATTCTGATGTGGAATTATATATCATTTATTTCAGTTGGCAATTCTGCAATAGTGTTCAGCGATTAATAAAATATTTGGTCCAGGACTGCCTGATCCAATTTTTGAAAACGTATTGTGACTCAGAATAGCCAATTCCAACTCCCATTGTTCATTTGCGTATTCTCTAGTAATGTGGCTGAGTTGCTTTTTAGGCCTCGGTCAGACAAGCGTTTTTTCTGTGCACGAGTAGGCGCGCAAAAAGATCACCCCTTGCGTGTGGAAAAAATTGTGTGACCGGGTGAATTCCAGTTATTTGAAGTAGCTCGTTCACACCATCGGAGGTGCATGGTGTGTGTTTTTCCAGCTCCCATAAGAGTCTATGGAAAGCATACTCCAATGATAGGACAGGTCCGATCTTTGTACGCCCCGGAACCTTTCAATGTGAGTTGCACTAGCATGTCCTATCTTTGGCATGTGCGAATACTTTGCGCCTCTAAAAAACGTACATGTGAACACACGCAATCTTTTTGCACGCCAGTTTGTGCGTGAAAAAACACTCATCTGACTGGAGTCCTAGGTCGATGTCCAACATGAATAACAGCTGCATGGACTTTGAAAAGCTGTAGTTTTTTTTGGTACCATTATGAGGTACATGCAACATTTTGCTAATTTTTTTTTCAAGTTTTTTAAAAAGGTTGTGTGACCAAACAATTCTGCCATTGCATATTTTTTTTTACATTATTCACAGTCTTGGATAAATAATGCAACTTAGGGTGCGGGCAGACGAGCGCATAAACGGCGCGTTTTTGCGACCAAACGTATATACGTGACCATCTGAGGCAATGGTTTCGAATGTATTCGTTCACATGGGCGATTTTACGGCGCGTAAAAAGGGCAATTCGAAAAAAAACGGAACATATGCGACCGAAATACGCGCCAACGCATATTCGATCGCCGAAAAGACCGTTTGCAAAGTAGGAACAAACGAAAATACGCTTTCTAGCTCTGGTCGTGATCGGTGAAAAACGATCGCTCGGGGGATTATACGTTACGCTTGTGCGAACGTAAATACGCCTACGCTCGTCTGCCCGCACCCTTACTAGTTGGGACTTTTATGGACTCGACAATGCTAATTATGTTTTTTTGTATTTTATAAATTATTCTTTTCTAAATGTGAAACATTTTTTGTTTAATTTTTAATATATTATTTTTTTAATATTTGAACAAAATCTATCAAACTTATTTTTAGAATTTTTATTAGTCCCCACAGAGGACTTGAACTTACAATAGTTTGAACGCTTCTGCAATATACTGCAGTACTTTTGCATTGCAATATATTGTACTTACAACAAAATCACATCAGAAATTCATTATTCAGAAAAAGCTTTTTCAAGCATTTTTTTTATGGGCAAACTCTGCTATTGCTTCATAAAGAAAATACCTTTTAAGTTAATTCCACCTCATTAGACTAAAGATTGAAATAGACAAATTGTTGGGTCCTGATGGTATATACCCCTGAGTTCTAAGGAAATTATGTAATGTGATGGATAGACCACTGTTTCTTGTATTACTTTATAGTGACAAGGTCTGTGCCACTAGATTGGTGTATAGCAAATGAGGTGCCAATATTCAAAAATGGGTCAAAAAATGATCTTGGAAACTATACGTCAGTAAGTCTGACTGCTCGTACATGCTATAGTCACTAGATTACTTCAGAAGGGTTGTTGATACAGGGTTTATTTCTGACTGCCAGATTAGAGTCGGGATGGACATTTTTTCTCTAAAATAAGGAAATTGGCTTTTGCCTAATGTTTTTTTTTTGCTTTCCTCTAGTTCAGCATTGTAGAATAATAGGCTGTGCTGGAAGGACATACATCTTTTTTCAGCCGTACACACTATGTGACTATAGTTAGACAGTACTGCATTTGCATTGGTGGCTGAATTACTGTGTCTGAAAGATATTGAAATCACATCTATACTGCTAAGTACTACTGTACACTGTCATTCATGCTGCTGTTAGGCCTCTGTGTGTTATAGAGTTAGAGGAGAAGAAATCCTGTTTTCTCTATGTACACAGAGTATAGAAGACAGCATAACAGCAGTCTCATCCTACCAGCTAAGACAGAACAGCAGAGTGGAAAACTGGTGATAAATGCAGGATATGAGTCATATAAAGGCCTCATATACAGTATGGCACCTTATTCTGAAAAGTCATCTGAAAATGCAGGCATGCTTTAACTCTTTGCTTACTGAATAGATTTATTGGAGCTAGCTGATACAACTTTGCTTTCCTTGTTTTCTGTTCTCACAGACTCACACACAGGCGTACCTGCACACAGCACAACTCAGTAGTCAACACATGCAAAATACTTTTTTTTAAAGGAACGTTTATTTAGCCAAAAGACAAATATACAGTAACAGCAGACAACATAAAGAATGCACACCTTGCTGATACATTACAGTACATGAGAAATGAAAAAAAAAGACAAAAGTGAAAACATTGAGTGTCTTGCATATTCGTATGCATTTCTCATAAAACATAATACTTGGCTGTTCATTTTCACATTTATCAACTACTCATAATGGAACAAACCCAAACCAGGGAGGGCTCCTAGTCCGGAGCCCCAAGACACCAGGGGAAAAAGGAAAAAACAAGGCAAAACAACCAAAAAAGGGGCAAAAAAATTGATAGAACAACCCCCCCCCCCCTAAAAGAACAACCCTGCGCGACTCTTAAAGAAAAAAAAAGAATTAGCCTAAACAGTAGATCGGTTCAAGCGGGTATCCCTCACCATATCCATTCCCAATATCTAGACAGGCATCTCTGCTGCTGTTGCCGGACAGTTCGTCCAGTGCCCCCAAACCTTGTCAAACTTCTTAGGACATCCCTTCGCCATATAAGTCAGTTTATACATTGGAAGCACAGAGTTCACCACCTGGATCCATGCGTTTCTGGTCGGCCTACCAGGGTGCTTCCAATTTAACAAAATCACCTTTTTAGCATAGAAAAACAGTAGCTTATATAAGGTGTGGGTTGCGGCTGCCACTGGTAGGTCTCCAACAAGCCCAAAGAGCCCCAGGTGAGATTCCATAAATACAAGAATGTCTCCCCAGTAGTCTCGCATGACACCACAGTCCCAGAACATGTGCATGATGGTCCCATCAGCAATTAAGCATCGGGGACAGGTCGCTGAGGGGAGCAGACCCATTACATGTAGCCTGGATGGGGTGTAGTATATACGGTGTAGGAACTTCACCTGGATAAGCCTATCTCTAGCACTAATCAAAGGAGGACCAGAGCTCGCCAATATGTCTTCACTCTCCTCTGCTAACAGATCAGGTATGTCAATAACCCACTTCTGGGTTGCCCTCTCCCTCAACGGGGCAAGACACCGCACCAAGTGGGCATAGAAACTGGACAGTGGTCTTACTAGGTTGCACATCTGTGCCAAGCCTTCCAACCGAGTCAGGGACATCGGTATGGACAGGCCCTGAAACTGAGCCCTGATCACATGTCGTAGCTGGTAGTACCTGAAATAAGAGTGCTCAGGCAGGTTGTAGATTATCTGAAGCTGGAGGAAAGTGCAGAAGATGCCCTCACTGACTATGTCCGATAGTACATTAATACCATGAGCTCTCCAGAATGCAGACTCTGTAAAGCGCTGCAGGTGCGGCAAGTGTGGATTATCCCACAAAGGAGTATGTGGGGACCATGTGACTTCCACTACAGGGGTCAGCTGCAAGGCCTTGTGCCATATTTTAAGTGTTACCAGCATGGGGTCAGGTAAGGGGGCGATAGGAGAGACATGCAAAATACTTACATGTGGAAAGCTGTGAAAAAGGAATCTCAAAAAGTGGTGGTTCATGTGACCAGACTTTTCCTAACAATCTTAAATTCCAAAGATTTAATGCTTTTTTGTTAACATTTTGTAAACCGGTCTTTTTTTCAAAATTTTTTCAATTTTTTCTGTCTTCCTTGGCCTTTCCTGTTTCTGTGCCCTGGGCACGTGCCTAGCTGACCTTAAGGTTAAAATGGCCCTGTAAGTATACCTGAATTGTCATTGAGCATTACATAGTATACAGCTCGAGCAAATTTTCAGTACATGTACACATAAAAGAGAATGGACATTTATGTTGTACAAGTAGTAAACCATAAAGCACACTCACATTAGCTTCTTTTCGAAGTTTAACCAAGCTTTGCCCCCTGATGAGGTAGATAGTGAAGATGTCATTGAGCTGGTATGCAGCACTCCTCATTTTAAATCAATACATTCTTTGAGCAGCATTAAGTGTGATACGGAGGAGTGATCATTCAGATATAAACCAGGCAATCTCCCATTTTCGAACAAAAAGGTTATAATGTAAGTCATTTCACCCCTGAAAACAGAACATTTATTAAATAAGGGCAGTTCTTTGTACACAGGAGATTTCCAAACAATTTATGACAGAGCAGCGAACTGACATATTCCCACGATTTCATCCTTCTTCTTTAATGTAACTTCCCACACTGTACTTTTGCTTCTTCTGTGATCAGAACAATGCTTCACAAAGCTAAGATTCTTTTGACTCAGATCTGTTACATCTCCTTCTATTACAGCCATCACTCAAGAAGGTCTTCAAGGCATTTCTAGGAAAATCCTCCTAATTGTTCACGTGGAAATTTATCCTGAGGTCATTCACAAACGTATGGTCTAAAATGTTAGAAGTTTATCACACAATGAATCGCAACTGCAACTGTTATATCCGAAAGGCAAACTTTGCAGAGCAAACTTTTGAGGTGTGTGTTGGGGGGGAGAAGGGGGCTGCTTTTGTGTATCTTCAATCTTGTACTTATAAATCAGCTCTATGTATAGAAAAGATTTCGGAAATACTGTAAATAACAAAATATCTATGAATGTTAATATTGATTGTATAGTAGCTTAATCTAGATGTTAGATAATACATTTATTAGATTACTTTATGTATGAGGCTCTGATTTGGTGACTGCATGTTTCTATTATTTGAGCACTTAGGCATCGCGTGTTACTTCCACTTAAAGAGGTTGTCCAGTTATCAGACAACATCCCATTAATAGGACTGTCTGTAGTAACATAATAAACTGAACTATACTTACCCTTCCACATTGCAGTTCAGCTGTGGTCTTGGAGTTTGCTGTGACAGCGGCCATCACTGGAAGTTAGCTGACCACTGCAGCCAATCAGAGAATACAGTGTCAGTGCTCGATCTCCTGGTATCGGCACTCACGTAGTGCTGTAGCCTCTGATTGGCTGTGGTGGTCACTTGACTTCTGATGACAACCACTGTCACAACAAACACAGGGACTGCCCTGCTGGATCATGGTGGCAAAGGGGTAAGTATAGCTCAGTTTATTATTTTACTACAGATAGCCCTATTAAATGTAAGTTGTCCAATAAATGGACAGCCCCTTTAAACTTGAAATTACGTTATTTTTGCAGTATATGGTGGTGGAAGCACTGTAGGAAGCATTATTTAGGTCATTGTATGGAGGTGTTATTTAGCAAAAAAATGACCCTTTTATTTGGGCACCGTAATGTAAGATGCATATGATTAGTCATTGTATAGTATGGTTATTTGAACAGTACAATGAGTGACAGTATATAATATAGAAGGTGCCAACTGAAGCTACCACACATGGCATCTTTCATCATAAGACTCTCCCCCATAATGTCCTGGAGTTTCAATGCTATATGGCTGCATCTATTTTTTGTGATTGCAAGAAAGAGTAAATGAGGGACATTGAAAAATACAGAAGAGGGGAAGACAGAAAAGAAGGGCAAAGTGAAATAAACTTAAAGTGCATCGGGCATTTGGACATCAAAGAAGAGTATACCACAGTTTGAGGATGCCCTTTGTTAGCCAGAGATGAGAAGATACACAGAAGTGTGACTTGAAGCTGCTCGGCCAAAATGTAAAATCTGTAACAGAGCCCCCAACTATAATACTTCACCTATAGTATTGGACTGCTCAAATGTTGGTAATAGAAAGTCAAAATGGATGAGTTCATCAAGACCCGGGTGACTTCATAAGTAAATTGATATCTATTGAACCCCCTAGTAATGGGCCTATTTTAGACCTTAATGACCAAACTATTTTCTTTATTTTTCTAATTGCTGTATTAAAAAGCCATAACTAGAGATGAGCGAGCACCAAAATGCTCGGGTGCTCGTTACTCGAGTCGAACTTTCAGTGATGCTCGAGAGTTCGTTTCGAGTAATGAACCCCATTGAAGTCAATGGGCGACTCGAGCATTTTTGTATATCGCCAATGCTCGCTAAGGTTTTCATTTGTGAAAACCTGGGAAATTCAAGAAAGGGATGGGAACGACACAGAAACGGATAGGGCAGGCGAGGGGCTACATGTTGGGCTGCATCTCAAGTTCCCAGGTCCCACTATTAAGCCACAATAGTGGCAAGAGTGAGACCCCCCCCCCCCGCACTGTCAGCATAAAGATCGTTCTCCTCTGTCACAGCTGTAACAGCTGTGGCAGAGAAGAACGATGTTAGCCCATTGAATTCAATGGAGCCGGTAATACAGCCGGCTCCATTGAAAGCAATGGGCTGCCGGCGATCGCGAGATGAATTGTCGGGAAGGGCTTAAATATATAAGCCCTTCCCTGCAATTCATCCAGAAATGTGTAAAAATAAAAAAAAAATGTACTCACCTTGTTCCGGCAGAACAATGTTAGCCCATTGAATTCAATGGAGCCGGCAATACAGCCGGCTCCATTGAAAGCAATGGGCTGCCGGCGATCGCGAGATGAATTGGTGGGAAGGGCTTAAATATATAAGCCCTTCTCTGCAATTCATCCAGAAATGTGTAAAAATAAAAAAAATATATATACTCACCTGGTCCCGGCAGACGGAGTTCAGCGCGGCCAGCGGCAGTCCTCCTGAACTGCTCTGAACAGCTATGAGTAGTATTCAGCAGCCGGGGATTTAAAATCCCCGCCTGCTGAATGAGCTGCCTCTGATTGGTCACAGCCTGACCAATCAGAGGCAGATCTCACTCACACACCCATTCATGCATTTATCAATGGGTGAGTGACTGCTGCCTCTCATTGGCTCAGCGGGACCAATCAGATTGGTCCCTGCGCTGAGCCAATCCGAGGCAGCACTCACTCACCCATTAAGGAATTCATGAATGGGTGTGAGTGAGAGCTGCCTCTGATTGGTCAGGCTGGGACCAATCAGAGGCAGCTCATTCAGCAGGCGGGGATTTTAAATCAAGAGAGAGCAGTTCAGGAGAACTGCCGGCCGGCCGCGCTGAACTCCGTCTGCCGGGGCCAGGTGAGTATATATATATATGTTTTTATTTTTACACATTTCTGGATGAATTGCAGGGAAGGGCTTATATATTTAAGCCCTTCCCGACAATTCATTCCGCGATCGCATGCAGCGCATTGCTTTCAATGGAGTCGGCTGTATTGCCAGCTCCATTGAATTCAATGCGCTGGACAGCTCCGGCCCGTTTCTATTGAAATGCGGCTAGGAGCAGTATTTTCAGGCGATTTTTCGGCCCCGGTTACGCGATTTGCGGATGCGCATCCGTCATGCGATCCGCAAATCGCGGGGAAAAACGCCTGTGTGACTAAGGCCTTAGGCCAAATGCGCACAGGCGGATTAGTGCTGCAGAATCCTGAGAGGGCATCCACCTCCAGATTCCGCAGCAATAACCCTCCATAGCATGCAATGCAAAAAAAAATTCTTCATGCACACGAGCAGAAACCAACTGTGGTTTCCGCTCACGGATGAAAAAATCACAGCATGATCCATTTTCCTGTGGTTCCCACACAGATGGCTTTCATTGTGGTTTCTGCTTGTGGAAAAAAAATTGCGGTGTGCTCTATTTTATCATGGATTTTGGATGTATGGGCTCCATTGATCTCTATGGATGTATTCGATCCGCAGTACATATGCAATTAGCATTGCATATGGACACAGATTCGCTTGTAAGTTACTAGGAGAGCAGATACAAATGGAAAAAAGAAAGCAGGAATTTGTAGGCAGACAATACAGGACGGAGTCTGGGGAGCAGCACACCATCCAGAATGCTGTCAGCAGCATCCACGTGTTCTTTTGTGCACTTCCTACACAAAAAAGTGTTTTTTTAAAAAGTGGTTTATACTACTTCCAAAAAAAGTTGTATAAAACCAGCCAAACAAAAAGAGAGCAGTATTATGTCCTGAAGGCTCCTAGTACATCTCACCATGACAGCAGAAGAGAATGTTTCATGGGTGATCACCTAATAGAAGCGTGTTTCCAGGGGGTTGGAATATATTCTGATGTCATTCCCTGCTTGCGGTCTTTCTTCCGCACAGATGATATGCAGTCCATATGCCTACATCCGCGTGGAAAACCAAATGCATACCTGACCATACGTAATTAATTTCCATGATCAGTCACAGGATTTCCGCTGCAGATGCGCTATCCGACCCGCTCGTGTGAGCCTGGCCTTAAGGTGGCTAGAGCTAGGGACTTAGCCAGTTTGAGTCTGACAAGTCCATTGCAGGACTTTTTATCTCTCTTTGTTAAGTTAGTTTGATGCTATCTTGATTTTAACATAGAGAAGTCACCACTGACAATATCATGTCTATACTGTTACGCTACGCTTTTTTCAATTTTGACTATCGTTAATGACTCATTGGTTAAATTGATTTATACCAGGTGTTTGTCTGCAGCCTAATGTGGTTCTGTATTTATGTACCCCCTCCTTAGGGAGCCAATATGTCCACATTGTAGATCCGTTTCTCTCGCAGATGCAATATTTTTCTATAATATTACTGTATTGATTTATAATGCCATCTGTCGGGGGTAGAATTTTAATCTGTATAATAAAGGTTATGTTGTAATAGGTTCTTTTTTCACTGATTGGGTTTTTATTAAGATATACAGAGCGGATATGTTTCATATACAGTTGATTGCTTTAAGTGAAGTATAAAAACTATCTATCCTGTTATTCTGCTAGTTGACTAACTAGATAAATTAGAAATTGGAACATCTGCAAATTTAGAAGATCCTCTGATACCGAATTATTATTTTTTAACCTAGAATTTAACTTTTTTGTTTTAAGAACATTGCAGGATTCATAGATTTTGTGTGTAAGTTTTAGTAAAGCTAAATAGACTTGGAACATTAGAAGTTACATTTCAGTTGTGTGACACTTTTCCGTCTAAAACAAGTCTAAACAATATTGGCTGCATGAAATCTCTGACTATCACCTTGCCTGGGAGAATTTATTACCCTCAACTCTATTTGCAGACAGTGTACATTCCTAAACTGATTGTTACTGTAAGGCACAACTACACTTTCAGACTCCATTACAAACTCCCTCTAGATAAGAGTGAAGGAAGAATCAGACATTTGTCAGTAGAGGAAAAGTGATCCCAAATTCCTTTCAAACAAAGTGTTTCCATCCACACCGAACAGATTCTCCCAATATCTGCCACACACTTTATCAGGTAGCAGCTGTTAGTTATCTTACTACCGTTTGCAGGTATGACCGATTGAATTGCTCCTTAATAGTGATAGGCAATTCAACATAGAAAGTTTAGATGAAAAGGTTGAGCTGAAGAGGAAACAGTGTATGGAACTTTAAACCAATAGAGATAATGATAAGCAATTCTAGACCTAGCTCAGTAACCCTTTCCAGAAATGCAATTAACCAACTATTGAGAATATCATTACTTGGGAATTAATGTAATTTTGTCATTTGAATACCACTTTCCAGATATGATTACAGTCTCTGCACCTCATATATTTACATACAGCGATGTCACGGCACAGGAATAATCCTTACAATTATGGAGGCGTAACTTGAAGCTCCAGGGCCCCAACGCAAAACTTGTAACAGGGCCCCCAACTATAATGCTTTACTCATAGTACTGGGTTCCCTATATGGAGAATAGAGCCCTTATGGGCCCCCTAAGGCTCCTTGGCCCGGGTGCAACCGCATCCCCTGCATCCTCTATAGTTACGCCTTTGCATAGAACATAGGTACTGCGCACAACAGTATCCTGCCACACCAAGCTAAGTCATATAACAGGAATATCAGACAAGGCAACTGTTAGGTAGATTCACAACTGGCTGAGTGATCGTACTCAAAGAGTGGTCATAAATGGCTGCAGATCAAAGTGGAAGAATGTATCAAGTGGGGTACCGCAAGGCTCTGTCCTAGGCCCAGTGTTGTTCAGCACTTTTATAAATGATTTGAATGAGGGAATTGATGGGAATTTGCCAATGACACAAAGCTAACACTAGAGACGAGAAAGAGTATTCAAAAAGATCTAGAGAAGCTTGAACAGTGGGCGACGACTAACAGAATAGTATTTAACAGATATAAATGCAGTCTTACATCTGGGCAAGAAAAATAAAAAAAAAACGTGCAGAATGAGAGGAATTGGGCTAAGCGGCAGCACAAGTGAAAAGGGCTTGTGTATACGAATAGATCATAGACTGACCTTAAATCAGCAGTGTGATGCAGCAGAAAAAAATTCCAGGATGTATTAAAATAAGCATGAGGCCTAGATCATGTGTAGTAATCATCCCCATTTGCTCTTCCTTAGGGTGGCTTCACATGAGTGTGTTTTTGTGCAAGCATACGCACGTACAAAAAACGCGTCTATTACATCCAATGCATTCCCTATGGTGTGTGCACATGTCCTATCTTTACAGGCATGCGCCTGTAAAGATAGGGCATTTATGCACCATAGGGAATGCACGCATTGCCTTCAATAGAGCTGTGGCTGTTGCTGGGGGCTGCATTGAAGGCAATGGTCTGCCGGCACATCCTCTCTGCACTGTCCCCGGATCTGCAATGTACTTCTTTCAGAACTGCATTGTAGAGCCGGGGACGGCGCAGAGAGGACGCGGCTTAGCCCCGGCAGCTGAAGGAAGGTGAGTATGTTGTGTTTATTATTTTTAACACTATTTTGCCTTGTTTTTCAGCCTGCCCTGAAAAACAATAATAGGATGCTGGCAGCTGGATCCCCTACCGCACCTGTCATCTGTGACAGCTGCGGTAGGGAATTCTTTATTCCCCGCGGGGATTAAGAATTTCTTTGCCGCATCTGTCACAGATGTAACATGTGCAGAAGGGAATTCTTTAATCCCCGCGGGGATGAAGAAAATATCTGCTTATATTTAAAGCTCTTCCCTGAAAAACAATTAAGGGGTGCTGGCAGACCATTGCCTTCAATGGAGCAACCGGCAGCAGCCGCGGCTCCATTAAAAGCAATGCATGCACCTGCATCCACACGTGTTTGTGCACGTATGTGGATGCGCACTTTTGTGCCCACCTATGTACGGCACATGCACACGCTCGTATGAAGCCACCCTTAGTCAGACCTCACTTTGAATACTCTATTCAGGTCTGGGCACGTCAAATTAAAAAAAGACATTGACAAACTGGAGCAACTTCAGAGGAATGCAACCAAGATGGTGAGTGGTCTGCAAATCATGTCCTACGAGGAACTGTTAAAGGATCTGGGAATGTTTAGCTTGTAAAAAAGAAGGCTGAGAGGAGACTTAATAGCTGTCTACAAATATCTGAAGGGTTGTCACAGTGCAGAGGAATCATCACTATTCTCATTTGCACAAGGAAAGACTAGACGCAATGGGATGAAACTCAAAGGGAGGCAACACAAATTAGATATTAGAAAAAACTCTCTGACAGTGAGGGTGATCAATGAGTGGAACAGGTTACCACGGGAGGTGGCGAGTTCTCCATCAATGTAAGTGTTCAAACAAAGGCTGGACAAATATCTGTTTGGGATGATTTAGTGATCCTGCACTGAGCAGGGGGTTGGACCAGATGACCCTGGAGGTCCCTTCCAACTCTACCATTCTATAATTCATAGTGCAGGAAAAATAACTACGGTGATGTTACAGTGAAGGGATAATAACAACACAATAGTTTGTTTCTTCTAATGTATTTATGTTCAGAACTTGATTCTGGCATTATATTTATGTTATGGCCTTGGTTCTGGCATTGCATCTATGGTATGTACTGAGCTTGCTTTATGATGTATTTATGTTATGAGCTTGGTTCTGGTGCTATATTTATATTATCAGCTTATATATCACAGTAATGTCACAGTGTGGGAGTAATAAACAATGAAGCTATAGGAAAAGTTTATTGCATGCAACTTTCATATGGTAATGTCACAGTATAGTATGTAGTGTCTTAGACTACCGACACATACTAATTAATTCACAGTGTACATCAGGTAGTCAGACCTGGAGTGTCACTTTCAAGTGGTTATCCAATCAAAATAATTTATCATATTATCCAAAGCACAGGTGAGAAATGATTGACCTCTGAGAGTTCCACCAATGGAACTCTGAGGAATCATGAGAATGACGCACCCTGAATCCCTCTGTGTGACAACTGTTTTATTCTCTTCCATGGGCTTAATGGTGAAAGCTGAACACTACTCTCAGCTATCTGTATGTACATTGAATGAAGCGCCGGTCAGACATGTCCCCTTTTAAAGTGGCTTGGCCTTTTTTTCCTCACATGTATTTCAGTACCACAGAATTGTATCATGATATCTTATCAATGAAAACAGAAGGCTAGTAGATAAAAGGAAAACTCCGATTGGCAGAATGCTATTTTCAACCTACACAATTAGCCAAGAAAAGTTATTATTTAATAGACTTTTCTGTTTGGAGAACCCATGTCCATATGTACTGTTACCAATGGAAATACTATTGTTGTGGGGTAAAAGTGGCCACGTAGAACATACCCTGATATTACCAGCTAAGATTTAGAAAAGTTGCCAGACAGCAAATTTCTCCATCTGAAAACTCATTGTTTAGGATGATTACTATGAATATACTACGAACAATCACATTTCTCTCTCATTATTCAGTATTACTCCAACTGTACTATGCGAGTTAGGAGAAACTCTTCATTATTTCACTGCACTCTGGAAATTATAGTATAGGTAGCACTGTTATTATGGTAATGTGCTTCTAATAAAACCTGTATGTGATGTGGTGATTGTTGAGTTGTCACAACATTGGCACATTTGATTTGGTTTCCTAAAAACTCAATCTTTTTAATAATGTATATACAGTAGATCTGAAGAGGTGGCAACTCAGACAATACATGATTGGGTCATAATTCATAGGATCAACCAGGAAGATCAAGTTCTTATAAGTGGACAGTAAACAACTAGATCATTAGAGATGGGTACTGTTCTAAATAACTTGGAGGCCATTTTACAAGGACAGCCAAGCTGAAAATTAATGGTGCTGTTACATGAGTTGATTATTGGGCCTGAGCGTTCTTCCAATCACTTGTTCACCCAACGATTGAGCCATGTAAAGTGACTAACAATCAGTCAACTAATAAGCAAATGTTCCTGTGAGACTGCTACTTTTCCAACGTTGCAAATGGGTTTTACTCTCTATCTCTTAGAGGGGCCACAACACAAAATTGAAATCCATGTTATCGTACCTCCAGGGGCCCATGTGCCATACCATAATGTAGCAAATTCATGGCTTTATATTCAAGCAAACTATTGTTATTTCAAGATAGGACACCAGTATTGAGATATAGCATTGGATTAGTCTTTTCGACTGCACCTGGTATTGTAGCCAGTGCAGTACACATTCTCCCTATGTGTTGACAAATCAACATATGAACTGATTAATAATCCTATTTCAGTAAGATTCCATTTCCCTGCAAATATATTTTAAGAACCTTCCTGCTTCTTCTCAAAAAGGATTCATGTGAACAGAAATCCCTTACAGCTATTGGAGTCTGATTTCTTCCGGTCTACACTCAATCAGCTTGAGAACATAGAGATATTTCCTTAGTTAAAGGTGAATTTCAGCAGCTCTAATCACCTTCAAGGTCTCAACATGCTGGCTGAGCAGATAAACACACCCCTGGTATTTATAGAGCCCAGAGGCATAGAAATTTCAGACAATGTTAGCAGGAGTCTGTTCAGAAAAAAAGTACAGTATGTATCGAAAAATGACTTAAAATATGGTAAACTGTCATGTGCTGTAGGTGACAGTTGTAAGTTGTGAAAGTGTTGCAATTAAATACAACAAACATATAGGAGTAAAACAATTTGGGATATAGTATCAATAAATGTGTGCTTTTGTGTTTTTGAAGCAGTATCATTGGATAGATACTGCCAGATGTAGAAATGTGCCTGAGATGTATTTGTGTATATTTTAGAGATAATTTGACATAACCTGTATTCATTAGAGATGAGCGAGTATACTCGCTAAGGCTAACTACTCGAGCGAGTAGTGCCTTAGTCAAGTATCTGCCCACTCGTCTCTAAAGATTCGGCTGCCGGCGGCGGGCGGGGAGCGGCGGGGAGAAATGGAGGGGAGATTCCTCTCTTCCTCTCTCCCCCCCGCTCCCCCTGCTCACTCCCGCAACTCACCTGTGTCACCCGCGCCGGCAGCCGAATCTTTAGAGACGAGCGGGCAGATACTCGACTACGACTCGAGTAGTTAGCCTTAGCGAGTATGCTCGCTCATCTCTAGTATTAATTTATCTGTTTATTCCTATTTACACAAGTCTTCGAAAAGTTTTAGATGTGTGGAAAAAATGGTGAAAAGTAACAATGTGTTCAAAAATAGAAGAGTTAATTAATAGTTTATTTTTGTCAATCAAGAAAATGGAAAGTGAATGAACAGAAGTAAGATCTAAATCAAATCAATATTTGTTGTGATCACTCTTTATCTTCCAAACAGCAACAACTCTTCTAAACACACAGGGATTTAGTAGGATTATAGTCAGATGTATGATTAACCAGCTATACCAAATAGGTGATAATACAGTCCGTAATTTGAACTGAAACAGTTGTGTAGGAAGCTTAAAACTGGGTGAGGAACAGCCAGACTCTGCTACAAAGGTGAGGTTGCGGAAGACAGTTTCAAGTTGCAGGTCATACACTATATCTTTTCCAGGCAAAGATTTCAAAGCAGACTGGGGCTTAGAGATGTGCTATTCAAGCTCTTTTGAAAAAGCAGAAGGAAACAGCAACGTTGAGGACTGTAGAGGTAGAGGTTGGCGAAGAAAACTTAGTGTAGCAGGTAAAAGACACATCATGCTTACTTCCCTTTAAAATCAGATGATGTCCTAGCAGTGCCATGAGCTCCGACCGGGCATAAACTAGTAGGACCCAGGTACACCCATCTACTGTTTGGAGAAGTCTGGCCATAAATGGATTTCATGGAAAAAATATTGATTTGATTTAGATTTGGTGGTCACACCAAATATTGATTTTATTTAGATTTTTCTTTTGTTCATTCATTTTGAATTTTGTTAATTGACAAATTGACAAACTATTAAGACTTCTATTTTTGAACAAATTCTTGCTTTGCAGCATTTTTCCCAAACCTGCCTAAAACTTTTGCACAGTACTGCACATAGCACCAACATACAACTCAGCAATGTACACAGATCACAGCCACTCTCATCAATCTTTCTTCCTAGTGGAACCCATAAACAGCAACAAATATAAACAACAGCAATACAAAACAAATATGAAAAACGCATCATCAATCAACTGACTGTCACAATTCTGGCTGCTCACTATTCAACCAGCTTCACATTTTTACTGCAGTGGCCTCTATAGGGATAACATGGTATGATATGTCAGCCATTCAATTGTGTGTTGACTATTAGAGATGAGCGAGCACTCTCGGATAAGGCAGTTACTCGAGCAAGCATCACTCTTCTCGAGTAACTGCATTCTCGTCCGAGAAGGCTCAAGGAGAGTGGGGTGGAGTGGGTGTGGGGGTGGGGGGGAGTGAGAGAGATCCAGCATTTTGCCAAGTGGCACATGCACAGAAGCTGGGGAAAAGGTTCATGGATAAAGATCCTATAGGTGACATTGCTTGGGAAACTTAAAATCTCCCTGCTCCTGGCTACCAAAGGTAGTTTAGACACTAGAGATGTCACCGGGGGCTGTGGTGTGTGGTCCCCGGTCACTTGATTGCCATTATCCAATGGAAAAAGTTGAAATAGTTAAAGTTTAATCTCCCTTCACGGGTCCGATCTGTGAGGGGAGATGAAATTAGTTACCTAAGGCTTCTGACAATGTCCTTCGATGGGTTCTTTATCCATGAACCTTTTCCCAGCTTCTGTGTATATGCCCGTTGGTAAAATGGCAGATGCAAGCACAGAAGCTTAGGGAGGGCCCAGGAAATTTAAATTCTCCTTGTTCCTGACTACCAAAGAGCCTGGAGCAGTAACCAGAAGCCTTGTTGAGTAAAACAAGTAGCGATCTAC